>NC_084739.1:34698720-34998720 GCF_033978785.1 Entelurus aequoreus
AAATACAGCCGTTAGGCAGCCTCTCATAAATATTCCTGAAATATTTACAAACCAGCTAACTTAGAATTAATCATTGTTGATATAAGCTCAATCCAAATTATTGAGAGTCCAGTGCAATAATGGATAGGGTTTTATAATGTTACAGACACCTTTTGTGTCAATTACATTTAATTATGGCAATATTATATCACCTTTGTTGTAATATGTATTTATCATGCATAGAAATTCCAATAAAAACATGTTTGTGTGCAATACATTCTTGCAATAAACATAATCAGATATTTTTTTTAACCACAACCTCCTCAGCAGTACACCTCCACTATTTTAAAGTTGTGTGCAATTTGAACATAACCTAATAAAAGAGAGTTGCATCACAGTTTTGGAGCCCTTATGCTGACCTTGCCAGTGGTGCTTGTAGTCGCAGGTCCGGGACAATGCAATCATCATTGCACTGTAGAGGGGCAGCACCGTGGCACAGAGACGCCAGCTCCGACCTCGACCCTGCCTGGTAAAGCACTGCAGCTTCCCCGCCAGGTAGAAGGAAGTGAAACCAAGGCCAGAAAATGCAACTAAGAAAGAAAAGACAAGAACAAATTGTCAAGCCAGCCCTCCACTCACCCTAAACAACATTTTGCATATCAGTTATGTGGGAGAATAAAGGCCATGTTACCCTCAGCTATGCTACAACTGAATCAAAACAATGACATTTACACAGTGATCATTCATAATGATGCTTAATAGTTGACAAAACAAAATGATAAAATCAATAAGCATAATATGACATGAAGAGAATTTGAATACTAATTGTAAGATTTCTGATAGTCTAGCATCTCTTCTGCCAACTAGTGTACAGTCCTTTATTAATTGCTCATGTTGGGCACCGAACTCGCAGTGTTGAGCTGGCGTTTGTACTGCGGTGACGAAAGACTCCACACTCTCACCGGGGTTCCTGGCTCTGTTTGTTAAAGCATGCTCTTCCAAAGATGACGTTTCGCTTGCTGACACATTGCGCGTATAAATGATTCCTTGACATACTGGTATGACTCAGCTGTAAAACGCTCATTATATCCTTGCCGTTGTCGCCTGTGGCATACTGTACATAAAAACGTTCACTTTAAACCCCTCTGTCTTTTTATCTCGTCCCGATGCGATTCTAGCGTTCAAAATGTTTAACCTTAATAATTAAGAATAATGAAACGGAGATCGAGTACAGTACAAGTGGTAGTTTACTTCCTGAAAACATTATTTAAACACGTTCCCCAGAAGAAGGTCTAGAAACCCTAGCGCAGCGTAGGGATGACCACACCCCGCGCTTCCCGGAGCTCATTTGATTGATCGTTGCAAAGTCCCTTCTTCTTCTGGCTGGTCTCTCTGATTCCTCATGCAGGGCGCCACTTTTGCCACCATCGGTCGCTGAGGGAAAATTAATCGCTGTCTTGTTCATTATGACACCTGCTGAATTAAGGAAGCATCCTTAAAGTAAAGATGTGATGAAAAGTTCACAACATTGCACTCGCCAGTCGTCATCATGCCAAATGCAAGTTGTCCACACTGCCAGCAGCCAGGAAGCAGCGACGCTGAACATCCACTTTTAGGGGTAGGTTAGACTTGTTTTCCATGATATTAATACTGTTAAATACGATTAAATAGTGATTGCCAACTGCATCCTCTAGTCCAGGGGTCACCAACCTTTTTGAAACCAAGGGCTACTTCTTGGGTACTGATTAATGCGAAGGGCTACCAGTTAGATACACACTTAAATAAATTGCCAGAAGTAGCCAATTTGCTCAATTTACCTTTAACTCTGTTATTATTAATAATTAATGATATTTATATTTGTGGAAACACTGATCATCTTAATGATTTCTCACAATAAATATATATAGAAACAGATAAATATCAATATGCAACACTTTATTTTTATATTTTCTCTAAGTGCACATTTTTCAAATTGAACATTTTCAAATGATCACTTCTAAGACAGTCTTGTGAAATCACAATATCCCATTTTAACTAGCTAGCCACTAATATTTTTTAACAAATCATGAATTACTTTGCACCATGTTTGTACAAATAATAACTCATGTAAAATACAAAAGTAAACTCTCAAATTTTTAAATCATGTCACACTTTGAACTGGACACCACATCTGTTATCTGTTTCTTTGTCAGTTAGTGGGAAGCCTGGCATTGCATGCTGTTAACTAGTGTGTTGTACTCTGGTGTGTAACTTGACACTGCATCTCTGAGTGAGTCTTGCAGATGTGCATCAGTGAGGCGTGTTCTGTGTTTGTTCTTGATGAAGTTCATGTCAGAAAAGGCTGATTCACAAAGATAAGATTTTTCCTCATTGTTTGCGGAACCTTCTTAATCTTTTGGACATATTTTCACAGCAATCTGGCCTTAAGCTTAATTATGAAAAATGTAAAATGTTAAGGATCGGAAATCTAAAGGGAACGTCCTTTCGAATGGAATGCAAAGTGCCTGTTTTGTGGACAGATGGACCAGTTAACATACTTGGTGTTGTTGTCCCAGAAAATCTGGAAGATCTAGGCTCAATAAATTATGATAATCGACTAAGAAAGCTGGACAAAATTATGCAATTATGGAAAGGGAAATCCCTAACCTTGTATGGTAAAATGTCTATTGCCAACTCGTTAATTATTCCTCAATTTATTTATTTGTTTTTGTCATTACCAGCTCCATCACAAAACTTTTTTAAGATTTATGAGCGGAGGGTCTTCGATTTTGTCTGGAACGGCAAACCAGAAAATATTAAAAGAAAGGTTTTGTACAAAGAGTATGAGTATGGGGGCCTGAAACTTCTCAACCTTGAAGCTATGTGTCTGTCTTTAAAAGCATCAATTGTTCCAAAGATGTATTTAAACATTGAGTGGTACACAAATGTCCTGTTGGACAAAAAACATGTACTGTATCAAAAGAAATGGTATCCTTTTTTACAAGTGATCCCCTCACAGAGAGTCTGCTGGGAAACATGGCGGGGTTCATAAAGGAAACAATCCACTCATAGTGGTGTTTTGAATTTTATGTGCCAGAAAAAAGAGACGATATTTTGCAGCAGTTAATATGGATGAACTCTAATATTGTAATAGATGGAAAGCCTTTCTTTTGGAAAAATATGTTTGAAAGAGGAATCATCTTTGTCAATGATATTATCAATGAGAATGGTAAAATTATGAAGTATGATGAATTTAGAGCTATGTATGGTGATGCTTGCTCAAGCTTTTCATTTTATCAACTAACTGGAGTAATTGGGAAAAGATGGAAACAAATAATTAATTATGGAACTACTAAATTATTAGTTTGTAAACCTCTAATAAGAAATTCTAGTTGGCAAAAAGGAACTAAAGTAAATAGAAAAATATATAATTTTTATTTAATAAAGAAATCTTTGAAGGCTGCCTCATACAACACAAATGGAAAATGGGAGGACTTTTTTGACTGCCCGTTGCCATGGGATGCCATATTCATACTAATCTATAAAACCACTATCGATGTGCAAAATCGTTATTTTCAAATTAAAATTATTTATAACTTCTTACCCACAGGGAAAATGTTAAAATTATGGAATATGACAGAGTCAGATGATTGCCGATTTTGTTGTCGGGAGCCTGAATCCACCCTGCATTTGTTTTGGTATTGTCATATTGTGACCTTTGTTTTGGGTGGAAGTTGAAAAAATGTGTTTAAAGATTGGTTTGTTTATGAAGCTTAATGTGGTTTCTGTTATTTTAGGAGAGTTCATTGACAATCATGATTTAGTCAATTTAATTATAGTACTCGGTAAAATGTTTATTTTTAAGGCCAAAAACAGATATTCACTTAGTATTACTTTCTCTAAAACATTTATTCAGTATTTTCTAACTTTAGAAAGTTACATGGTTGAAAACAATAATGATGCCAAAAAACATTTAAAAAAAGATGAGAAGTCCTCAAAGGCTTATTTTGAAAGTATAATTATGTTTATAGATTATATGATATCTGTTGTTGTGTTCCCTAATTTGAGTGACCTGGACATAATCTGGACTGTACATAAATGCTTATTTTGAAAATGTAATTTAGTTTATAAATTATATGCAATCTGTTGTGTTCCCTAATTTTTTTCTGTGTACATGAATGAAGGTGTGTGTTGCTGAGTCCGACTTGGACATTATCTGGACTGGGCCTGGTTTAAAAAACCCTTTAAACAAATCTAATTTAATTGACAACCTGGTCTGTTGAAGATAAGGCCCTTTTTTTAAAAATAAAATAAAATAAGATAAATAAATAAAAAACATTTTCTTGGGTAAAAAAGAAAGTAAAACAATATAAAAATAATTACATAAAAAATAGTAATTAATGAAAATGTTAGTGGACCAGCAGCCTATACAATCATGTGTGCTTCAGGGACTGTGTCCCTTGCAGATGTGTTGTCTATGTTGTGGGAACCAGAATATTGGTAGCAGAAAGAAATAACCCCTTTTGTGTGAGTGGGTGGGGATGAGTGTGCATGGGGGAAGTTGTTTGGGTTGATGCACTGATTGAAAGTTTATCTTGTGTTTTTTCTATCTAGATTTAATTTAAAAAAAAAAAACAAACAAAAAAAAAAACACATTTTTATTTTTTTATTTTTTATTATTATTATTTTTTTAGAACAGGCCCGCGGGCGACTCATCTGGTCCTTACGGGCGACCTGGTGCCCGCGGGCACCGCGTTGGTGACCCCTGCGTCTAGTCTATGCTATCGTTATTTGGCCTTTTGTTGTGAAAACGCCGGTTCTTATTCAGAAGCTGTAATGCTGTTTTCCTTTAGAAACTATTAGGAATCCTGATGATTTAAGTTTGTTCGACAGGCAGTTCATATGTGTTGCTGGACGGTGTTTCAACAATATAGGTAATCTAACGTTAGACATTCACTAAGATTTTCTTTATTTCTTAATAAAAGTAGAGTTGCGTTTCCTTCAGCCACCGAAGGCGGCGTACTCAAGACACAAGCGAGAGAATTTGCAGCGACCAATCAAGAGCTCCGGGGAGCGCGGGGCGTGGTGATCCCTGCTCTGCGCTAGGGTTTCTAAACTCGCTCCCCAGAATACTCAACTTAGTTCCGCCTACATAACACTTTATGATACACTATTGGTATGACCAGAAGTATGAACTTAAAATATTCCAAATAAAGATTAAATTAAAACATTGTTACATGAATGGAACATTTTTAAGTAGGTCTCCAGCTTAGGTAGGTAAAGTAGGCCTTCAGCTTCCTGGAAAATAATACACATTTCTTGGAAAAAACAAACAAACTTAATGGCTGCTAATTTCAAGACAACGTGACACAAAGTACTAACCAGTGGTCATCGATATCAAGTTACCATAATGTTCCTTACACAGACTTCCTGAAGCTGTGACTTGAGAAATTTAAAAGGGTCTTGTGGAAATAAAAATAAAGCCTAACTTAAAAAACAAAACAATCTCATTTGGTGCTTGGACAACAGTACACCATTTAAAAGACATACATGTGACTGAAAAGTTTGAAATGTAGGACCTCTTTTAATAGCTTGTAGGAATTAGATCCATTATGAAGTACATAAAATATCAATTTACACTCTGATGTTTAATATCTTGCCCATAATCAACAAGAAAAACACCCTGCTGTTTATGTCCAGTATTCGCCACACTGAGATCATGACCGAATTATCAAGCTCACCATCACCTTTGGGTGATTGCATCTCATAAACTCTACACATTGACGTCCAAATATCCCGCGTCGCAACGTAAAAGGCATTTTCGCAAAATCCTGCTAGGTTTTGTATAAAAGTCACAGACGGCTTATTGCCTGATTTCCTATTACTGCTGTGATGATATTTTGCAGAACCAGACCTTCATTAAACACCAAAGACAATAACATTTCTCATTAAAAGAGAAATCCATAATCATCCATAAACAAGTTTGTTGTTAAAGTTAAAGTTTAAGTACCAATGATTGTACAAACAACACAATCCCCAGCTTCTCCAGAAGTAAACCTCATTTTTCTTAATCGTATCCTCCTCCATATCGTGTTTTATTTTTTTATGAAATCACTGTGTCTAGTTTTGGACGTTTGTGTAGCACAAGTAATATTTTCGAACACTGGATGCAACTACAAAATTCGCAAAGTGGGAAATTGTTTGTTTTTGCAAATTGCAGATAGTCCCATTATTCCAACAGCTGCTCCAACCAAACAATAAACATTAGAAAGGTGGAAAACGGATGAGAGGGAGAAAACAGGCAGAGTGCTGACGAAAACAAACAAAAAGAAACCACACCAATATAACAAATGTGGAGTTTTGCAAAGACCAAATACAATGTGTTTGAAGACGATAGAAACAGGATTGACAATCCACACCTCAGTTGGCTCAGGAGATGACATTGTCATACATAGTACAGGCTGTACAGCACTAAGTTCACTCTGTCTTGGATATTTGGTAATGTAGTAGTGCGGCTATTCAAGTAATTGTATTTTATTTACATATATAGAGACAGGATAGTCTTTTGTTTGTTTTTTTGTTATGCAACTTGATACAAACATTTAAAAATGTGTCAGTTTGCTTTTTTGCCCAAATTAAACCCGTATATTAAAAAAGTACTTAGTTCAAAATGAAATGCAAAACATAGTTAACCTTAAAATTCAAAGATGTGCGTCTACATCTGCTCTACATCATTAGGTCAATGTCTAGTGCATAAATGTGGTCTCTACCGAGGGGCAAAGCTGAGAGGATAATTCCAGTGTCAGAACTTCTTTCACACGCAATAGATTGAAAATATCCAGATCGCATTTTATAAATGTGAGCCTCTAATTGGTATACGCATTCTGCCAGAGTGCTAAAAAAATCACAAAAATGAATGAATTGGGCATAATGGATGTGGCTGCAATGCCACATTTTCAAATTTCCGACCCCTCTAACAACAACCAACCAATACTGTATATAAACTTTTCCTGTTTTTTTTAAGAGACCTATAGCAACAAATGAAATCATGCAGCATATTATGTTTTACGGTTTATGTCCCACGATTTGTGGTTGATGTCCCTCCCCCATTTCATAGTACTCAGTATTCGTCTCTGAGAGCCTACTCTGCTCGTGGTAACGCCCCAGCACGTCATTATGTTGTACTTTCTAACAGTGATTTTCTAAACTGGACCTACTTAATGCGTATCACTTGATCCGCATTAAAGAGGGGTACAAGTAGAAGACTGCCTTTACTTTTGGGTCATTTTGAATACCTGGTTATTAACTATTTGACTCATGAATACGCCCGCGGTGGTCCAGGCTCTTATGAATGTAATGACTTGACAGGTCACTGTGTTTTTGTCTACCATGACGATATGCATAATTGTTTTTGCCTTGTATGGAGACACACAATAAGCGTTTGCCTCGCCCTAATCTCCTAAATAGCATTTTCGTTAAAATTAAAACATGTGCTTTTCATCACAGTTCCTTTCATTGGGTATATTGTAAAAAAAGAGTCAGTTTCGGCCAGACACAAGCTGCAAGCTGTGGTCGACTGCACTACTCCTACATCTAGAAAGCTGTATAGGGTTTTGCCAATTTTTACCCATACTATTAGCAATTTCAGTTTAACCACCATCGGAGCCAACTCACCACCTGGTGGTGATCGGTAGAAAGCTCCACCCCTCTCTTCACCCAAGTGTCCAAAACATGAGACTGCAAATCCGATAACACAACCACAAAGTCGATCATCGAACTGCGGCCTAAGGTGTCCTGGTGCCAAGTGCACATATGGACACCCTTATGTTTGAACATGGTGTTTGTTGTAGATAATCTGTGACAAAAACAAAAGTTCAATAACAAAACACCACTCGGGTTTAGATCCGGGCGGCCATTACTCCCAATCACGCCTTTCTAGGTTTTACGGTTGTTCCCAATGTGAGTGTGGAAGTTCCCCAGCAAAACGAGTGAATCACCCTCCAGTAATCCCTCTAGTGAAACCAAAAAGGTTGGGTACTCTGTGCTTGTCTACTGGGTTAAACTCCAGCGTACAGGCTCTGAGCCGAGGAGCAACAAGTATTGCCACCCCCGTCCGTCGCCGCTCACTATTTGCAAAACCAGAGTAGAAGAGAGTTCAGCCCTTCTTGAGAGGGCTGGTTCCAAACCCTGGCTTTGGGTCGAAGTGAATCCGACTATACCAAGTCAGAACCTCTCCACCTTGCACAGTGGCTGAGACTCCTTCCTACCCAGCAGGATGACATTCCACGTCCCAAGAGCTAGCTTCTGTAGTCAAGGATCGAACCGCCAAGGGCCCCATCTTTGGCTGTCGCCCGGATCACATTGCACCCGCCCTATATGCCCCCTCTCATGAGTGGTGAGTCCATTGGAGGGGGGGACCCACGTTGCCTTTTCAGGTTGTGCCCGGCCGAGTCTCATGGGGAAAAGCCCAGCCACCACATCCAGGCCCTCACCCTCAGGTCCTTGATTGTGTTTTTTTCATAAAGGTCTTAGAACTGCTCTTTGTCTGGTACCTCACCTAGGACCTGTTTGTCTTGGGAGACCCTTTTAGTCTGCTGAATTCATGTGTTATTCCTCCTTGATTTCATACTTCCAGGAGTCAATGCTGAGCTCCTCTAAGATGGACTGATGCAAAGTGGAAAAGTGTTCTGTGGTCTGACGAGTCCACGTTTCAAATTGTTTTTGGAAACTGTGGGCGTCGTGTCCTCCGGACCAAAGAGTAAAAGAACCATCCGGACTGTTATAGGCGCAAAGTTCAAAGGCCAGCATCTGTGATAGTATGGGTGTGTATTAGTGCCCAAGGCCTGGGTAACTTACACATCTGTGAAGGCACCATTAATGCTGAAACACATTCTGCACATGTTACAACAGCGTGGCTTAGTAGTAAAATAGTGTAGGTACTATACTAGCCTGCCTGTAGTCCAGACCTGTCTTCCATTGAAAATGTGTGGCACATTATGAAGCGTAAAATACAACAACGCAGACCTCGGACTGTTGAACAACTTAAGCTGTACGTCAAGCAAGAATGGGAAATAATTCCAACTGAAAAGCTTCAAAAATTGGTCTCCTCAGTTACAAACGTTTACTGAGTGTTGTTAAAAGGAAAGGCCATGTAACAGAGTGGTAAAAATGCCTCTGTGCCAACTTTTTTGCAATGTGTTGCTGCCATTAAATTCAGAATTTTTCAAATCTGACCCAAGTGTCTTTTTTATGTTCTGTATAAATCAGATATGTACACAATGCAGTGACATGCGGTGAGGTTCATGGCTGGTGAGACACTGACTTCATCACAGTCAGATTTACAAACATATGAACCCTAAAGAGTATCTTATTCACCATTTGATTGGCAGCAGTTAACGGGTTATGTTTAAAAGCTCATACCAGCATTCTTCCCTGCTTGGCACTCAGCATCAAGGGTTGGAATTGGGGGTTAAATCACCAAAAATGATTCCCGGGTTCGGCGCCGCTGCTGCCCACTGCTCCCCTCACCTCCCAGGGGGTGAGCAAGGGGATGGGTCAAATGCAGAGGACAAATTTCACCACACCTAGTGTGTGTGACAATCATTGGTACTTTAACTTAACTTTAACTTTACACATACAAACTGTAGCACACAAAAAAGCACATTTTAGGTAAGGTAAGACTTTATTATACCATACCATACCATACCAACTTTATTTATAAAGCCCTTTAAAAACAACCACAGTTGAAAAACAAAGGGCTGTACACCACAAAGAAATAAAGGCAAAGGACAGACTAAAAAATAAAATTTAAAACAGAAGTAAAATACACATTAAAAAAGCAAATACAAAATTACCCTAAGAACAATTTTGTTAGATAAAAAGCAGTTAAAAAAGTTAAAAGTTAAAAACAGTTTAAAGTCTCATGCTGGGTTAAAAGCCAGTGAATAAAAATGGGTTTTAAGAAGGGTCTTAAAAATAGCCAAAGAAGGGGCCTGTCTTTTTTTATTTACGTCAGCTGGCTAAGGTTAAAAACCTGCTTTCTAGGCAACAGTTTGAGACAGTAATCCATGCCTTTATTACATCTCGGCTGGATTACTGTAACGCTTTATATTTTGGAATTAGTCAGTCCTCCCTCTCACGTCTGCAGCTGGTCCAAAATGCAGCTGCCCGACTTTTAACAAACACAAGAAAAAGAGAGCACATTACTCCTGTTTTAGCCTCCCTCCACTGGCTGCCTGTGTCTTTTAGAGTCCATTTTAAAATTATCTTACTTGTTTTTAAATCCTTACATGGTCTTGCCCCACCTTACCTCTCTGAGCTGCTCCACCTCTATGCCCCCACCCGGTCCCTCAGGTCAGCTGATCAGCTGATCCTGGAGGTACCCAAATCCAAGCGTAAGCTCAGGGGGGACAGAGCCTTCTCTGTTGCGGGCCCAAAACTCTGGAATGATCTTGGTCTTACCTTTACTTATAAATGAAGTCCTTGCGCAGCTCCTTTTGAACAAAAGCATCGATAACTTGTTTATAGAAGTCTTCCTTATCTTTCTTCAGTTTTAAAAGTCTCTCTGTCTCGATGGAGATCTTCCTTTAAGTATTACCTCCTGCTTCGATTGAAAGTCGAGTTTAGAAAACTGTTTTATTTTAGATATGTAATCCTCCATGTTAAAAGTTCAGGCAAGAGGAAAAAATAAACGATTGCTGCTAACTGTTGCTGCTTGTTGTCACTTCTTCTGCAACCGAGTAGTCACAAGAATGATCTCTGGGATCACTACAGCCCTCTACCACCAGGAGGCGGGATTACTGCGAGCCTCACACAGTGCGTCTTCGCAGCAGTTTTATGATTGCTCAGCACAAGAAATACGTTACACACATACAGTTGTTGACAAAATACACTGTACATTATATACCTCAGCTAACTAAACTATGGAAATGTATAATATAATTCATATAGCAATACAGTCTCACTGCACAGCAGGCCAGCAGTTAGCTGAGTCATTGCGCAATCCATGGTGAGGCTCAACTCAGTGACGTGCCTCAACTGGCTAGTGACTCACAGCAAGTCTCTTCTCAGTATTTGAACGGCAAATGTGAAAATTCAGCGATTTTGAATAAAATTAATCTAAAACTGGTGAAGTTAAATGGAAAATAACTTTATAGTATAATCACCGGATACATATAACAATTACATTTTTTTTTTTCTTTTTACATTTATTTTCTTTCCATGATGGCACGTGAGGCCCCGCCTCACCTGCCTCCCCTGACTGCACGTCACTGATACAATGTGACTGCAGTCTAAATGCTCCGATTGCGTTAATCCGATCAGTACGTCATCAAATAGCAATAACAAGCGTCATAATACAGTTGCAAAATAAATAGTTGACAAATGAGTAGAAAACAGGCAAAAATCATGTTTTAGGAACTCACGTCAATGTTCCACCACTCCTGTCTGTAACTGCTCCCTCACACGCTCTTCATAGCAGACGTCGAAGCAAATGTTCCACACACTGTGACAGCCAAAAAGCTTACCCTTTTCTTTCTTAATATTCTCTGCGCAACAATTTGGTTCAGAAAATGTTGACTTGGATTGCACAAAATCCTTGAAATATTGCCACAAATGCGCTAGTACTAAAACCTACTAGCATTGAAGCCATGATTACTTCTGTAAACACTGCAGCAAGTGTAACGGCATGACATTATGTATGCGTTTGGTCAAATTGTGTTCACATTAGAAACAGCAATTTTTTTGTAATTTGAATAACTACTTAAAACATTAGATTTGACAAAAAAATATATATATTGGACATCCTCCCCTGAACGTAGCCAAGTTTCCATTTATTTGTATAACATTACATCTACCTGTATACAGCAAGCTTGCAAAAAGACATCCCTTGTAGACATAATACAACTCAAAAGAAGTAAATAGAGAATGCACAGAACATGTTTTTGTCTAATGCTATCAGTTATCTCTGTGTAGTAAATTCCCCTCAAAGAAATGTTTGATAGATTATCTTTGCTCTTGTGGGTTTATTGCTGCGGAACAATGTTTGCATTAAGGCTGCAACAACGGTCAAAAAAGGGGGGGCCCAAATCTGCGCCCCCGCTCCAAGGTTTCTCATTGTGCCCATTGGGTTGAGTTTTCTCTTGCCCTGATGTGGGATCTGAGCCAAGGAGGTCGTTGTGGCTTGTGCAGCCCTTTGAGACATTAGTGATTAAGGGCTATATGAGTAAACTTTGATTGATGGATTGATTGATAGTCCTCTTTGTGTCAGGCTTGTCCCTGACAGTTTGGTCATGTTTTAGTTTTTCCTCTGTGTCTGTCTTTATTTCCAGTTAGCGCTCTTATTTTGTCTTTATTTCCTGCTTGTATCCCTGAGTGTTTTTTCCCCTCAGCTGTGGCTGATTGGCACCGGGCCACACCTGGTGTCAATCAGCCAGCTGCTATTTGGATCTGCTTTGTCCTCCAGTCAGGGCTGGATTATTGTCGCTACTACCTGTCATTTATACTTGTCGTTGTAGCTGTGTCTACTTCTGTTCACTCTGCTCATGTCATAGTTCCTTCGTGTCACAGTAAGTGTTTTTGTTTCTTGTCCACAGTTAGCCTTTGTGCTAGTTTTTGTTCATAGCCTAGTTTGTTCTCCGCCTTGTGCGCGCCTTTTGTTTTTACCCTTTTGTTTGTTTTTGGTTATAGTGTTAAATTAAATCATGTTTTCCTGCTCAATGCCTGCCGCCATCTCTGCATCTTGGGGTTCGTCACCTACACACTCTGACAGAATAATCCAGCCCTGACTGGAGAACAAAGCAGATCTAAATAGCAGCTGGCTGATTGACACCAGGTGTGGCCCGGTGCCAATCAGCCACAGCTGAGGGGAAAAAAACACTCAGGGATACAAGCAGGAATTAAAGACAAAATAAGAGCGCTAACAGGAAATAAAGACAGACACTAAACTAAAACATGACCAAACTGTCAGGGACAAGCCTGACACTTTGTTGCCTAAAATATCTTAAGCTGCATTTAAAAGTTGATGGAAATATCATAGCCATTAAAAATGTGTATGCTTTATTATCTGATGAGTCGACTAATTGTTAAGATAATCGTTGACTAATTGACTATCAAAATAATCTTTAGTTGCAGCCTGTTTGCATTAATCCATTTTTATAACTGTAATGCACTTCATAGTTTTTCCTCGATTCCATGGTTGGAACAGTTCATACAGAGGATCCATTTGATTCTGATCAGGAGTATTTGTCAGAAAGATCCACATACCCTCTCAGTCAGCACCCCTCAACCCACCAGCAAAGTGCACCGCACTTAGCCATCACCCACCTAACACTCCATCAGTCTGGATCAAGTGAGGAGAGAGTTTGGAAGGTATAAATAAAGTCGGTATGATATGGTAAGGAACAAAGTCAGGAAGACTACAGACCCAGATGGCATCAGTTCCAGGCTACTCAGGCAATGTGCGGACCAGTTAAAGGCCTACTGAAATGAAATTTTCTTATTTAAACGGGGATAGCAGATCCATTCTATGTGTCATACTTGATCATTTCGTGATATTGCCATATTTTTGCTGAAAGGATTTAGTAGAGAACATTGAGGATAAAGTTTTGGTCGCTGATAAAAAAAAGCCTTGCCTGTACCGGAAGTAGCGTGACGTCGCAGGTTGAAAGGCTCCTCACATTTGCACATTGTTTACACCAGCAGCGAGAGCGATTTGGACCGAGAAAGCGACGACTACCCCATTAATTTGAGCGAGGATGAAAGATTTGTGGATGAGGAACGTGAGAGTGAAGGATTAGAGTGCAGTGCAGGACGTATCTTTTTTCGCTCTGACCGTAACTTAGGTACAAGGGCTCATTAGATTCCACACTCTCTCCTTTTTCTCTTGTGGATCACGGATTTGTATTTTAAACCACCTTGGATACTATATCCTCTTGAAAATGAGAGTCGAGAAAGCGAAATGGACATTCACAGTGACTTTTATCTCCACGACAATACATCGGCGAAGCACTTTAGCTACAGAGCTAACGTGATAGCATCGTGCTTAAATGCAGATAGAAACAAAAGAAATAAGCCCCTGACTGGAAGGATAGACAGAAGATCAACAATACCACCAAACTCTGGACCTGTAACCACACGGTTAATGCTGTACCGCCTGGCGAAACCTAGCAATGCTGTTGCTAACGACGCCATTGAAGCTAACTCAGCTACGGGACCTCGACAGAGCTATGCTAAAAACATTAGCTCTCCACCTACGCCAGCTCTCATCTGCTCATCACGACCCGTGCTCACCTGCGTTCCAGCGATCGACGGCGCGACAAAGGACTTCACCCGATCATCGATGCGGTCGGCGGCCCGAAGACGGAGGAAGTCAAGGTGAGGACAGCGGCGCGGCGGCAGGTGTTGTAGCTTTCGATGACACCCCGGCCGCCATCAGAGTCGGCAAGAAACATATATTTCCCCAAAGTTACGTACGTGACATGCACATAGCGCCACGCACGTATGGGCAAGCAATCAAATGTTTGGAAGAAAGCTGTACTCACGGTAGCGCGTCTGCTATCCAACTCAAAGTCCTCCTGGTTGTGTTGCTGTAGCCAGCCGCTAATACACCGATCCCACCTACAGCTTTCTTCTTTGCAGTCTCCATTGTTAATTGAACAAATTGAAAAAGATTCACCAACACAGATGTCCAGAATACTGTGGAATTTTGCGATGAAAACAGAGCTGTTTGTATTGGGATACAATGGTGTCCTAATACTTCCGCTTCAACCCTTGACGTCACGCGCAAACGTCATCATACCTAGACGTTTTCAGCCGGAAGTTTAAAAATTGCACTTTATAAGTTAACCCGGCCGTATTGGCATGTGTTGCAATGTTAAGATTTCATCATTGATATATAAACTATCAGACTGCGCTGTCGGTAGTAGTGGGTTTCAGTAGGCCTTTAACTTTTGTGGTCCATTACATGTTTAACCTGAGCCTCAGCCTGTAAAAAGTCCCTACACATTGGAAGACCTCCTGTGTGGTTCCAACCCCTAAAACACATCATCCCTAGGAGCCGAACCACTTCAGACCTGTTGCCCTGACCTCCCACCTCGTGAAGACTATGGAGCAGATAATCCTCAGCCACCAGACAGTGTCAGGTATGGACCCCTTGCAGTTTGCTTACTCTCAAGGCATTGGGGTGTCAAGGCATTGGGGTGGATGATGCCATCATCTACCTGCTGCATCAGGCTCTCACCCACCTGGAGACTGCATGATGTGTGGTGAGAGTCATGTTCTTTAACTTCTCCAGTGCTTTTAACACCATCAAGCCGGCACTGCTGCGGGTGAAACTGGAAGAGGTGGGAGTGGACCATCAACTGGCTGCATGGATCATTAACTACCTCATCGACAGGCCGAAGTACATGAGGCTGCGTGCCTGTCCTTCAGATGTGGTAGTATACAGCACAGGTGACGGTGCTCTCACCTTACCTGTTCACGCTCTGAACCTCAGACTTCATGAAGGACTCCAACCGCTGCCATCTGCAGAAGTTCTCAGACAACTTCGCAGTGGTGGGATCTGTGTCTGAGGGGGGCGAGCAGGAATGCTGAGAAGTCATCTCAGGCTTTGTTGACTGGTGTGCACGTAATCACCTGCACTTGAACACCATCCATCCATCCATCCATTTTCTACCGCTTATCCCTTTTGGGGTCGCGGGGGGCGCTGGAGCCTATCTCAGCTACAATGAACTTGAACTTGAACACCAGTAAAACGAAATAGATTGTGATTGTCTGACGGCGGTCAGCTCCACCACATCCAGGGGTCAGATATAGAAATAGTGGACTCATTTAAATACCTGGGTGTTCACCTCAACAATAAACTGGACTGAACTCACAATTTAAACGCTGTGTGCAAGAAGGGTCAAAGTTGCCTACACCTCTTGAGGAGACTGAGGTCCTTCGGGTTTTGTGGGTCACTGCTGTGCACCTTTTACAACACTGGGTGGTTTCTGCAGTGTTCTATGCTGTTGTTTGCTGGGGTGGTGGGAGCACATTCAGAGACAGAAACAGGCATAATTGTCACGGTTTGGTTGCAGCTTGCTGCAAGGTTTGTTCTCCCAGGATGCAAACGGACTATTCCGGACAAGGTGTGCAGGTAAAAACATGATTTAATTCTCAAAACTCAAAAAGGTACAACAACGGAAAACAAGGCGAAAGCACAACGCGCTGATCGCACTTGGAGTTAAAGTAAATACTTAGCATAGACTATGGACATAGAAAACTTATGAAACTGTGGCATGAAATAAACACGACTTACGTAGTCCAGGCATGAGACAAACAACGACGCCAGGACGACTGACTGGCAAAGGCAGGCTTAAATAATGTCTCTAGATTGGAAACAGGTGCGCGTCCCGAACACCAGAGGCAGGTGAAAATCATAAGTCGCCATGGTAACTAAAACAAACAAGGGTGCACAAAAACAGGAACTATAGAGTCTAAAACTAACAGAACATAACAAAAACATGATCCGGACCACGGATCATGACAATAATAAACTGATTAAGAGAGCTGACTCTGTCTGAGGCTGCCCACTAGACAACATTGAGGAGGTGGCTGACAGAAGAATGTTGACTAAGTTGACATCCATAATGTCCAATCCATCTCACCCCATGAACAACACTGTGGAGGCCTGAGTAGCTCCTTCAGCATTAGACTGTTACATCCGCAGTGCAAGAAGGAGCGCTACCGCAGGTCCTTTCTACCCACAGCCATAAGACTTTACAACACACTTATGTGATTACTGTAATGTTGTTGTTTTTTTTCCCGTGGTGTGCAATATGGATGTTACTGTTTTTTTGTTGTATTTTATCTTCTATCTATATATATTAGTGAGCAATATGTAGTATATTTTACTATTTTTTTGTTTTTTCATTACGCTTTACTGTTGTAACTGTATGTAAAAACTTACAATGCAAACATTTAATTTCCCCATTGTGGGATGAATAAAAGTCTATCCTATCCTATCCTATCCTAAAGCTGGCACGAGCAAAAAAATAGGTTAAGATCATGAATTGAAAACTTGGCTTTCGTCAGCATCTGGGGAATTACAAAATTCACATTACATTTGTGAGGAGGTTTATTGTGTGTCTTCTGCTAGTTAGATTATCATAATTAGCTCATTTGTTCGAAGAAAGGTTACAAAAGGAGTCCTGATGGTGTATCCAAAAAAACAAAGAAGGCTGTTCCGCAGGAGGCACATCCAGGAAAAGGACAGGGAAGGACACAAAGGCGACAAAACATGACAGGAGTTGGCCTGCTTTATGCATTTTTGAAGCCTTGAGAGGTAAATCTTATGGGACCTAATGAGAGAGCTGAGTGCCGCCTGATTGTTTTTCGTCTTCAAAGGAGTTGTTCAAAAGTGAAGAGGACACAAGTGCTGACAGTGACGTTTGATTGCTGCAAACATCACAGATTGAAGATGCTTTGGGACAAACTTCAGAAAACGTATACTTGGTGCTTTTTCAACTTTAATGTCTCTGAAACAAGTAACATAAGACAAATTACTAGGGATGTCATGAAATGAAAATCTCACGGTACGATATTATCATAGTATTTAGGACATGGAATGACATTATTTCAGAACTGTCAAAAAAAGATGACTTGGAAAAAATGACTTAGTGTGGAAAATTAGGTGCAACTTAAAGGCCTACTGAAAGCCACTACTAGCGACCACGCAGTCTGATAGTTTATATATCAATGATGAAATCTTAACATTGCAACACATGCCGATACGGCCGGGTTAACTTATAAAGTGACATTTTAAAATTCCCGAGAAATATCCGGCTGAAACATCGCGGTATGATGACGTGTGCGCGTGACGAAGTCCGAGTAACGGAAGTTATGGTACCCCGTAGAATCCTATACAAAAAGCTCTGTTTTCATTTCATAATTCCACAGTATTCTGGACATATTTTGCAATTTTTTTAATGAACAATGAAGGCTGCAAAGAAGACAGTTGTAGGTGGGATCAGTGTATTAGCAGCGGACTACAGCAACACAACCAGGAGGACTTTGTTGGAGCGCTAGCCGCGCTAGCCGCGCTAGCCGCGCTAGCCGCGCTAGCCGGCGACCTCACCTTGACTTCCTACGTCTCCGGGCCGCCAAACGCATCGGGTGAAGTCCTTCGTCCTTCTGCCGATCGCTGGAACGCAGGTGAGCACGGGTGTTGATGAGCAAATGAGGGCTGGCTGGCGTAGGTGGAGAGCTAATGTTTTTAGCATAGCTCTGTGCAGTCCGGTTGCTAAGTTAACTTCAATGGCGTCGTTAGCACAGCATTGTTAACCTTCGCCAGCCTGGAAAGCATTAACCGTGTATTTACATGTCCACGGTTTAATAGTATTGTTGATTTTCTATCTATACTTCCAGTCAGGGGTTTATTTCTTTTGTTTCTATATGCAGTTAAAGCAAGATGCTATCACGTTAGCTCGTAGCTAAAGCATTTCGCCGATGTATTGTCGTGGAGATAAAAGGCACTGAATGTCCATTTCGCGTTCTCGAGTCTCATTTTCAAGAGGATATAGTATCCCAGGTGGTTTAAAATACAAATCTGTGATCTACAGTAGAAAAAGGAGAGTGTGGAATCCAATGAGCCAGCTTGTACCTAAGTTACTGTCAGAGCGAAAAAAGATACGTCCATCGCTGCCTCTCAAGTCATTCACTGTAACGTTCCTCATCTACGAATCTTTCATCCTCGCTCAAATTAATGGGGTAATCATCACTTTCTCGGTCCGAATCTCTCTCGCTCCATTGTAAACAACGGGGAATTGTGAGGAATACTAGCTCCTGTGACGTCACGCTACTTCCGGTACAGGCAAGGCTTTTTTTTATCAGCGAGCAAAAGTTGCGAACTTTATCGTCGATTTTCTCTACTAAATCCTTTCAGCAAAAATATGGCAATATCGCGAAATGATCAAGTATGACACATAGAATGGATCTGCTATTCCCATTTAAATAAAAAAAAATCATTTCAGTAGGCCTTTAAGTTAAAGGGGAACTGCAGTTTTTTGAAATGTTGTTTATCGTGACGAATGGGATTTTTTTAATGCATTCTATGAATCAGCATCCTAATGACAGGGGACCTTATACAGTAAGTGCTGTTGTATTATGTTTGTTGCAGTGAGTAATAATCGGTGATGAAGAAAAAAAAAAGCAAACGTCATGATGCGTTTTTTAAATTAACGCGCCGCATATGCTTAAAATGATCAAAATACAAAACCCAAAACCAGCGAAGTTGGCACGTTGTGTAAATCGTAAATAAAACCGAATACAATGATTTGCTAATCCTTTTCAACCTATATTCAATTGAATAGACTGCAAAGACAAGATACTTAACGTTCAAACTGGAAAACTTTGCTATTTTTTGCAAATGTAAGCTCATTTGGAATTTGATGCCTTCAACATGTTTCAAAAAAGCTGGCACAAGTGGCAAAAAAGACAGAGATAGTTGAGGAATGCTCATCAAACACTTATTTGGAACATCCCACAGGTGAACAGGCTAATTGGGAACAGGCGGGTGCCATGATTGGGTATAAGCAGCTCCCTTGAAATGCTCAGTCATTTACAAACAAGGATGGGGCGAGGGTCACCACTTTGTGAAGAACTGCGTGAGCAAATTGTCGAACAGTTTAAGAACCAACATTTCTCAACCAGCTATTGCAAAGAATTTAGGGATTTCACCATCTACAGTCCGTAATATCATCAAAAGGTTCAGAGAATCTGGAGAAATCACTGCACGTAAGCATAATAAACATTGAATTCCTGTGACCTTCGATCCCTCAGGCGGTACTGCATCAAAAACCAACATCAGTGTGTGAAAGATATCCTGCCACATGGGCTCAAGAACACTTCAGAAAACCACTGTCAGTAACTACAGTTTGTCGCTACATCTGTAAGTGCAAGTTAAAACTCTACTATGCAAAGCCAAAGCCATTTATCAACAACACCCAGAAACGCTGCCGGCTTTGCTGGGCCTGAGCTTATCCAAGATGGACTGCTGCAAAGTGGAAAAGTGTTCTGTGGTCTGACGAGTCCACATTTCAAATTGTTTTTGGAAACTGTGGACGTTGTGTCCTCCGGACCAAAGAGGAAAAGAACCATCCGGACTGTTATAGGCGCGAAGTTCAAAAGCCAGCATCTGTGATGGTATGGGGGTGTATTAGTGCCCAAGGCATGGATAACTTACACATCCGTGAAGGCGCCATCAATGCTGAAAGGTACTTACAAGTTTTGGAGCCACATATGTTGCCATCCAAGCAACGTTATCATGGACGCCCCTGCTTATTTCAGCAAGACAATGCCAAGCCACATGTTACAACAGCGTGGCTTCATAGTAAAAGAGTGCGGGTACTAGACTGGCCTGCCTGTAGTCTCCCATTGAAAATGTGTGGCGCATTATGAAGCCTAAAATACCACAACGTAGACCCCGGAATGTTGAACAACTTAAGCTGTACATCAAGCAAGAATGGGAAATAATTCAACCTGAAAAGCTTCAAAAATTGGTCTCCTCAGTTCCCAAACGTTTACTGAGTGTTGTTAAAAGGAAAGGCCATGTAACACAATGGTAAAAATGCCCGTGCCAACTTTTTTGCAATGTGTTGCTGCCATTAAATTCTAAGTTAATGATTATTTGCAACAAAAAAAATTGAGTTTCTCAGTTCGAACATTTATCATCTTGTCGTTGTAGTCTATTCAATTGAATATAAGTTGAAAAAGAGTTGCAAATCATTGTATTCTGTTTTTATTTACGAATTTCACAACGTGCCAACTTCACTGGTTTTGGGGTTTGTACGTAAATATTAAATGTTATTATAAATGTGCCTACTAATACATTACATGTATCAGTGACGTGCGGTGAGGTTCATGGCTGGTGAGGCACTGACTTCATCACAGTCAGATTTACAAACATATGAACCTTAAAGAGTATTTTATTCACCATTTGATTGGCAGCAGTTAACGGGTTATGTTTAAAAGCTCATACCAGCATTCTTCCCTGCTTGGCACTCAGCATCAAGGGTTGGAATTGGGGGTTAAATCACCAAAAATGATTCCCGGGCGCGGTGCCGCTGCTGCCCACTGCTCCCCTCACCTCCCAGGGGGTGATCAAGGGATGGGTCAAATGCAGAGGACAAATTTCACCACACCTAGTGTGTGTGTGACAATCATTGATACTTTAACTTAACTTTAACTTTACACATACAAACTGTAGCACACAAAAAAGCACATTAAATTAAAAAAAACTTTATTATGGTCTTACCTTTACTTATAAATGAAGTCCATGCGCCACTGTTGTGCTGGATTAATGCACTCCTGCCGTAGAATGCACCCCCTGACGGGAGTGTTATATCAACTAAAGCCCACACTTAAACTTTCCACGTGCAAGATTGAATATATTTAAAAAAGTTATTTAATAAGAAGCCAAAAAGTGCAAAAACAATAATGTTCGTGTTGGAGGAGTTGTGAATGACTGAAATATGAAATCCATGCTGCAGTCTGCAGGTGTACCTAATGTTGTGGCCCTGCAGTCATTCGCAACTCCTCCAACATCAACATTATTGTTTTTTCACTTTTTGGCTTCTTATTAAATAACTTTTTTATATAGATTCAATCTTGCACGTGGAAAGTTTAAGTGTGGGCTTTAGTTGATATAACACTCCTGTCAGGGGGTGCATTCTACGGCAGGGGTGCATTAACCGGCACAAGGAGGCGGGATTACTGCGAGCCTCAGCCAGTGCGTCTTCGCAGCAGTTTTATGATTGCTCAGCACAAGAAATACGTTACACACATACAGTTGTTGACAAAATACACTGTACATTATATACCTCAGCTAACTAAACTATGGAAATGTATAATATAGTTCATATAGCAACACGGTCTCACTGCACAGCAGGCCAGCAGTTAGCCAAGTCCGCAATCCATGTTGAGGCACAACGCAGTGACGTGCCTCAACTGGCTGCTGATCACAGCAAGTCTCTTCTCAATATTTGAACGGCAAATGTGAAAATTCAGCGATTTTGAATAACAATAATCTAAAACTGGTAAAGTTAAATGGAAAATAACTTTATAGTATAATCACAGGATACAGGCACGTGCACACATAGGGCCCTATGGGTGATTGAGCCCCTGCCCTTTTTTGCCTCGTCTTAAAAAGTGCCCTCTGCCTGTGTGTGTGTTTTTTTTTTTTCTTTTTTTTTTCTTTAAACAACATTAATAAATTCCTGTCAGGGATGTAAAAAAACAAAAACAAAACAAAAAAAACTCCACGTTTTCTTGTAATATGGGGTTGTTTGAGCCTGCCGCTTCAGCCAGAGAGAGAGAGAGAGGGCGAATAAGTGAGTAAGTGAGAGGAGAGAGAGCCAACTGCGCCCCTGAGCCGGAGACGCGACAGTGGAGCAACTTGAACCTGTGAGTTATGGTCTAGTAGCCGTCCACTTATTCAGCATCTAATATGGGTAATATTTCAGAAAAACACTGTATTATTCTATTATTCAATGTGTCAGCTTCTGTTTTTGCCGGACGTCGGAGCACAGCGCATCAATTGAGCACAGCACATCAATTCCGCACAGAGCAAAGCGGATTGTGCGGGACAGGAAGTAGTGTACAAAATACAAAATAAAACAACGAGTTAATTTTCAAAATAAAATGCACTGTGTTTACGGCGGATCACATTTCTCTCACAGTAGAGGTTTAGATATACAGTTTATTGTGACTTTGCTATTACTGTGTAGGTTAACAAAATAATAATAATAATGATAATAATGATAATAATAACAATAATAAGAATAAGAATAATGATAATAATAATAATTATTATTATTATTATAAATAATAATAATTATTACTTCAGCATTCTGGGGATATAAGATGTAGGTTATCTGTTAGGAATATTACCATCTGTATTTAAACTTGATTCATAATGATTATGCCCGCAGCACAATGCCAAAAAAAGAAAGGATACAGAAAAGGAAGGAGAAGGAGCGCCAGGAAGCAGCTAAGGGTAGCAGAACTCTTAATGCATGGCTAAAATTGATGATTTCACAACATTTCATGGAAGCCCTGAATTTACATTGAGGAGCATATTTTGGGTATGGGTGGCCTCCATCCTACAGCCCCTGGTCCATATTTTTGGCCCTGTATTGCGTTTCAGTTATAGTCTGAGCATTAAAGGCCTACTGAAATGAATTTTTTTTATTTAAACGGGGATAGCAGATCTATTCTATGTGTCATACTTGATCATTTCGCGATATTGCCATATTTTTGCTGAAAGGATTTAGTATAGAACAACGACGATAAAGATTGCAACTTTTGGTATCTGATAAAAAAAAGGCTTGCCCCTACCGGAAGTAGCGTGATGTAGTCAGTTGAACATATACGCAAAGTTCCCTATTGTTTACAATGATGGCCGCATGGAGTGAGAGAGATTCGGACCGAGAAAGCGACAATTTCCCCATTAATTTGAGCGAGGATGAAAGATTTGTGGATGAGTAAAGTGCAAGTGAAGGACTAGTGGGGAGTTGAAGCTATTCAGATAGGGAATATGCTGTGAGAGCCGGGGGTGACCTGATATTCAGCTGGGAATGACTACAACAGTAAATAAACACAAGACATATATATACTCTATTAGCCACAACACAACCAGGCTTATATTTAATATGCCACAAATTAATCCTGCATAAAAACACCTGCGTGTTTGTTACGGTAGCTCCTAGCTCCTCTGCTAGCTCCTAGCTCCATAGAACACGCCAATACAATTCAAACACCTGATCAACACACACAATCACTCAGCCCAAAAGACCGTTCACCTAACCCAAGGTTCATAAAGCTTATACATTTTTAAAAAGTTACGTACGTGATGCGCACATACGGTCAAGCTATCAAATGTTTAGCAGCCAAGGCTGCATACTCACGGTACCTGATATTCAGCTGGGAATGACTACAACAGTAAATAAACACAATACATATATATACTCTATTAGCCACAACACAACCAGGCTTATATTTAATATGCCACAAATTAATCCTGCATAAAAACACCTGCGTGTTTGTTACGCTAGCTCCTAGCTCCTCTGCTAGCTCCTAGCTCCATAGAACACGCCAATACAATTCAAACACCTGATCAACACACACAATCACTCAGCCCAAAAGACCGTTCACCTAACCCAAGGTTCATAAAGCTTATATATTTTTAAAAAGTTACGTACGTGACGCGCACATACGGTCAAGCTATCAAATGTTTAGCAGCCAAGGCTGCATACTCACGGTACCTGATATTCAGCTGGGAATGACTACAACAGTAAATAAACACAAGACATATATATACTCTATTAGCCACAACACAACCAGGCTTATATTTAATATGCCACAAATTAATCCTGCATAAAAACACCTGCGTGTTTGTTATGCTAGCTCCTAGCTCCTATGCTAGCTCCTAGCTCCTATGCTAGCTCCTAGCTCCATAGAACACGCCAATACAATTCAAACACCTGATCAACACACACAATCACTCAGCCCAAAAGACCGTTCACCTAACCCAAGGTTCATAAAGCTTATATATTTAAAAAAAGTTACGTACATACGCAAAAAAAAGTTGCGCACATACGGTCAAGTGATCAAATGTTTAGAAGCCAAAGCTGCATACTCACAGTAGCACGTCTGCGTCTTTGTCATCCAAATCAAAGTAATCCTGGTAAGAGTCTGTGTTGTCCCAGTTCTCTACAGGCATCTGTGTATCGAAGTCAAAAGTCCTCCTGGTTAGAGTCTCTGTTATCCGAGTTCTTCCATCTTGACTGCATCTTTCGGGAATGTAAACAAAGAAGCGCCGGCTGTGTACTGTTGTTGCTGACTATGTTCGAAAAATACGTCCATTTCGCACCGACAACTTTCTTCTTTGCTTGCTCAGCTTCCTTCTCCATAATGCAATGAACATGATTGCAACAGATTCACGAACACAGATGTCCAGAATACTGTGGAATTATGAAATGAAAACAGAGCTTTTTTGTATTGGCTTCAATGTGGAAGGCATACCCATGTTCGCCGGGCTACGTCACGCGCATACGTCATCCTCAGAGGCGTTTCGAACCGGAAGTTTAGCGGCAAATTTAAAACGTCACTTTATAAGTTAACCCAGCCGTATTGGCATGTGTTATAATGTTAAGATTTCATCATTGATATATAAACTATCAGACTGCGTGGTCGGTAGTAGTGGGTTTCAGTAGGCCTTTAAGTGAGAAAGACCATAAGTTACAACTTGATGGTGTTTTCATCAAGTTAAGGGAAGAAGGACAGATTTTCACATTGAAGTTATTTCCATTTGGGTATTTATTTTTGTATTTTTTTTCAAAGTTCAGGTTGCACTGTTCAATGTTCAATATTAAAGTGCTTATCTTTAACAATAAATAGCCTAATAATAAACCAGTGTTTTGTTGCTTTTCATGTCTTCCAAGCCTATGACAATGTGAATTAACTCAATATGACAATAATTTGTTGACACAAAATAAATGGCAATCACTTTTACTTACAAAGGACACACAGCTAAGTAGTTAGCTTCCTATTAGCAAATTTAATTTTACATTAATTTCCATATTGTGTAAAGGACCAAAAAAAATGTCCTGCCCTTTTCTGACTTTGAGCCCCTGCCCCTCTATAATCATGTGCACGTCCCTGACAGGATACATATAACAATTTAATATTTTTTTTTTCTTTTTAAATTTTTTCTTTCCATGATGGCACGTGAGGCCCCGCCTCACCTGCCTCCAGTGACTGCACGTCACTGACATGTATACATCATGTATATAAAACCCTAATGGAGGTGTTTGGATGTTGTTTAGGGGCTCTACAGGCAGAATTGAATGGCTCCGATAGGCTCCATCGTAAGTGGACTTTTAATTGAATGTATTTATTTAGAATGCATTTTTAAAAAAATCCATCCGTAGTCATGTTTTTCATAATGATTGTGAACGACAGGCAAAATTACAAAAAAAGTGCAGTTCCCCTTTCATGATAAATACACTTACTGTGCTCATAACAGATGTTATTGTGTACTATAAATGCATTTTTAAACCACTTAGCCTGAATCACATCCAAAGTGACTTGGAAACATTTACACGCAAAAAAACAACTTCTTTATTTAATTTTCCTGTCCCCAAAATCCCTCAGCAGAACAGTGTGTGTCTCCACCGGTCAAATAAACACAAATCTAGTGCTTTAAATGTTGTAATCATATTTATTGCTACCAAGAGGTATTTTCGAAGTGCTGAGGACAGTGAAGGAACAATCTTTCAAGTAACAAGCAATTAAACAATGTTCAGTCTAGTGTTCTTAAACTGATATTGCAAACATTTGGTGTAACAATTGGAGACCAATAACAAAACACAAATACGTTTCTGTCTTTCAACTTTTAACTGACAATCCAAACAAATTAAACAATCTTTTTAATCCTAGTATATTTCAAATTACAACAATTTAACGCATTAAATTTTGTACAATGGCTCAAATACATTCATCAATCTTTTAAATCCTTCATTGTCCACCATTGAACGGCTGCAGGGCGTTGACAATGAATGATCCGATGCACCGTGAGATTAGTTGAGCTGTCATGAGAAAAAGTTGATTGAAATGCCTCATGCATTGATGTTTGGCCTGGCAGAGATTGGGAAAACCTCGATCAAATATAAAACATGCCAGAAATTCAACTGATCATGTATACTGTAAGTCTACAAACCCGACAAGGCTTGAAATTGCATATACTATGCAATGTATACTCAATTTTCCCAATCTATGAGCCTTACCCCTTGCTGCACCTGTGCAAAGCTGACAGTCAAGCTAAATATTATGGAAAGTGTTTTTTTCTTTTTCTGTTGTCTGCCACCGTGGTTGTGAAAGTGCTTGATAAGATATGCAGCCAAGCCTCCTTTATAAATGTTAATATCGTAGACAAAATTGTGATCGTGATTAAAATGTGATTAATTGTGCAGCCCTAACTAATCAATAAATCAATAGAAGAGGAACACAAACAGGGAGATAAGCTCTTCTTTTCTCAATCTTGCATTGCAGTTTTGTACAGTATATTGGATTGTATATTACGGTGTCCTTCCATTCATGTCACTTTGTTACCGTTATTTAATGTAAATACATCTCATTATAGAAAACAAGCACAGCTAATTGCAATAAGCAATGACATTATATTACAATCTAACAAACACTGATGTGTTCGATTCAACAATCAGTTTTGTGGGACGCAGACACACAAATTGGATTCCCCGTTCCCTCCAGACACACTGAAATATGGCAACCCCAAGTTTCCATCTTGCTGTTCTCAAAATATAGTTCTTACTCAAAGTGACACAACATAAGGCCATTAATGGTGCACAGGACATGAATGTAATCTGCACAACTGACTGTAATGTGCTATATATACACTACATTGCCAAAAGTATTTGGCCACCTACCTTGGCTCACATATGAACTTGAAATGCCATCCCATTCCTAACCCATAGGGTTCAATATGATGTCGGTCCATCTTTTGCAGCTATTACAGCTTCAACTCTGTCCACAAGTTTGCGGAGTGTGTTTATAGGAATGTTCGTCCATTCTTCCAAAAGCGCATTGGTGAGGTCACACACTGATGTTGGTGGAGAAGGCCTGGCTCTCAGTCTCCGGGTCAGGTCATGCAGGCCAGTCAAGTTCATCCACACCAGACTCTGTCATCCATGTCTTTATGGACCTTGATTTGTGCACTAGTGCACAGTCATGTTGGAAGAGGAAGGGGCCCGCTCCAAACTGTTCCCACAAGGTTGGGAGCATGGAATTGTCCAAAATGTTTTGGTATCCTGGAGCATTCAAAGTTCTTTTCACTGGAACTAAGGGGCCAAGCCCAATTCCTGAAAAGCAACCCAACACCATAATTCCTCCTCCACTGAATTTCACACAATGCAGTCCGAAATGTACCATTCTCCTGGCAACTTCCAAACCCAGACTCGTCCATCAGATTGCCAGATGGAAAAGCGTTATTCATAACTCCAGAGAACACGTCTCCACTGCTCTAGAGTCCAGTGGTGACATGCTTTACACCACTGCATCCGACGCTTTGCATTGGACTTGGTGATGTATGGCTTAGATGCAGCTGCTTGGCCATGGAAACCCATTCCATGAAGCTCTCTGCGTACTGTACGTGGGCTAATTGGAAGGTCACATGAAGTTTAGAGCTCTGTAGCAACTGACTGTGCAGAAAGTCGGCGACCTCTTTGCACTATGCGCTTCAGCATCCGCTGACCCCTCTCTGTCCGTTTACGTGGCCTACCACTTGGTGACTGACTTGCTGTTGTTCCCAAACTCTTCCATTTTCTTATCATAAAGCCGACAGTTGACTTTGGAATATTTAGGAGCGAGGAAATTTCACCACTAGATTTGTTGCACAGGTGGCATCCTATGACAGTTCCAGTCGTAGAAACAGTCTCCAGTGCTTGATTGTATACACCTGTGGTCTGCCCAAGGGATTAGGCCACCTGATTCTTATCATTTGGATGGGTGGCCAAATACTTTTTGCAATATAGTGTACCTCTTGTGTCTTTCTTTTGGAACAACAAACACACTTCAAAGCATGTCTTACTCAAAGCACATGCCTGAGAAAACCATTGAATACTAAACAAAAGCAACCGCTTAAAATTAAGTTTTGATCTCTAAAACTATTGCGTAATGGGATTGATGCTTACATTATCTACGACTGGCCACGGCTGTTTTTTTTATAGTCCCTTGGCATATTTTAGCAATACAATTTATTAAATAACAATATGTTATTATAGATATTACACTTACATGCTTTGTCAACTAAAGCACAATGATGTCAATGTTATCTTCTAATAGTTCAACACAAAGGGCACCAACCCGTCGATCTTTAGGACTTTACTGGTAGAGCCTGAACATATTACAAAAATAAAAAGCACAGAGTTAACTCCCAAAGAGTGACCAGCAGACCTGCCAACAGGCACCCATTTTAACCTTTGAATACACTTTGCTGATCCTCAGATATACTTTTTCTTGCATTTCACCGATTTAAAATTCAGCCTGTGAAACATAGATAATGCTCCTGTGTTGAGGCTCCAGCGAACGCTTCACAGCTTGCCCTGTAAACTTGCATTGTGTGAGGTGCATCTCTCTAAAAATCATCAGGGCTGACTGTAACTAGGGCTGTCAAAGTTAACGCGATAATAATGAGTAAACAAAATGTTCTTTTAATGGCACCTTTTCTTTTATTATCGCACAATTTTAATACGCCCTGTGTGACCCTCAATCCTTAACATTGCGGTGGAAAATCAGCAGCGTTCCGGCATATGTTGAGTCACAGGGACATAGAGAGAGCAGAAATGGACAACGGAAAAGGCATATTGAATGGAAAGTTTAGCTTCCAAGCCCTGGCAGGTTGCTCTCGCCACAAGACCAAAGTTATTTCCATCCACTGTCGCTGTGAGTTGAGTTATCAGTATGATCTGAGTGCTAGTCTGCGTATTATAAAATTTTGGGCTAGTTTTTGAACGTGTGGTTGCTTATTTGGGCTTGCTTTTCCATCCCCACAATAAAGAAAAACACAACTGTCAAACAAGTAGTTTGTTCTTACTTGCACGTTTACGGGTTATGGCGCCTCTGGTCGACTTGGCTCGCCCCCAAACACATGCACGCGAATGACGCATGTGAAACTACGCCATAGACCAGACTGACAAACAAACAAGTGATAAGAAAGAATGAGAATTAGTGGGAAAAACGTAATAAAAATATCATTTAAAATATATGTTAAAAGGTTAAAGTCTGATTGTCACACACACACACTAGGCGTGGTGAAATTATCCTTTGCATTTGACCCATCCCTTGTTCTACCCCCTGGGAGGTGAGGGGAGCAGTGAGCCGCAGCGGCGGCCGCGCTCGGGAATCATTTTAGTGATTTAAACCCCAATTCCAACCCTTGATGCTGATCATAATTAGAAGAAAGAGATAACAGTAAGGGACTGATAAAAGCCAGCGTGTCCAGAGAACCAACGCTGGAACGTAGTCTATGCTTGCAGTAAGCTTTCGTCTCTGGCTCCTCACCTTTGTTTGCTCGCTCCTTGTGACCTTCGACCCTTGTGCTCATTTGTCTCTTGGTTTCCTCAGTATTCCCTCCATCGCCTTGGAAGTGAGCAGTGCGCCTCACTTCTCTGGACCCCTCTGGATTCTGATTTGCCTCCCTCGATCCTCGACCCCCACTTTGGACTTGGACCTCTGGACGCCCCTCTCAGCCCCACGGACCCCCGCTTGTTTCACGGACTCTCCTACCTGCCTCGCCCTACTGAACTGGTCACCTTCTCACTCAACACGCACTTACAACAACCACTGGTAAATATTCATTGTAACGCTTCACATAGTCCTGCAAACATACACAGTAGCATACACACTCCACCACATCATCAAGCTCTAAATAAACTATTGAGCTTATTCTTGTTGCTGTGTCGTCTCCATCCCCGTCGAACATAACAGTACGTTCCAGCCATGTCGGAACCGGACGGCAAAAGCAGACCCAAGTCCGCGTCCCTTCCTCGACCCCCCACGGCTCCTAACCTCACGGCCATGCACGCCGAGATTCAGGCCCACCACACTCGATTTTCGAGCCTAGAGAACAAGCTTGATGTCGCCTTCGCTAGCCTGCTGGCTAGACTGGAAAGCCTTAGTCCAAGCCCTGCTCCTCCACCTGTGCCGAATTACAGTGCTCCGGCAGCCGCCACCTCCTGGAGCCCCTCAAACCCCCGGGAACCCAAGATCTCCAGCCCCAGTCCCTTTGAGGGGGATTTTGAACTTTGTTGAGGTTTTTTGGTTCAGTGTGAACTCATTTTTAAGCACCAACCATCTCGCTATGCTTCTGATGGAGCGAAGATTGCATTTGTGTTTTCATTACACTCTGGACAGGGTCTCAAGTGGGCCACCGCAGCAGTAGACAAGACTTTGGGGCTGAGCACCAACTATGCTGCTTTTCGAGCGGAGTTCCAGGCTGTGTTCGATCACCCCGTGGACGGGGGGATGCTGCTTCACGACTGCACTCCATCCGACAGGGTTCCCGCTCGGTTGCGGCCTACACTCTTGAGTTTCGCACTCTGGCGGCCGACAGCGAGTGGGGAGACAAGGCGCTCCAGAGTGCATTCAGGAGAGGACGAAATCAAGGACGGTTTGCTGAGAGATCGACCTACCTCGTGTCGAGCCCTCATCGACCTGTCTCTCTTATTTGACCAAAGACTCAGTGAACGAGCAGCAGAGAGAGCGCAGGCTTCTGCTAGTTTTCCAGCTAGCTCATCTCCGAGACCCAAGTTTCGACCTGTCGACCACGCCGCCGTGTTTCGGCCTACACCTCCGTACATGCCAGCAGCAACTGTGGAACCCATGCAGTTGGGCAGGTCACGCCTAGAGGCAGCAGAGAGGGAAAGGAGATTCAGGCAGCATCTCTGCCTCTACTGCGGACTGGCTGGTCACCCCATCCGGAGCTGCCCGACGAGGCCAAAAGACCAGGCTCGCCACCAAGGGGGTTCCTGGTGAGCCACACAACTGTTCCCCATATTAAGAGAGACCCAGGCATTCTCTTTCCTGCATCCCTGTCATGGAGCTCTAGGACTCTGACCGTGGGGGCCTACCTGGATTCAGGAGCAGACGAAAGTTTCATGGATCACGAGTTTGCTCGCCAAGCAGGAATAACCCTCATTCCACTGGAGACTTTCCTGCCGGCACAAGCTCTGGATGGACATCCCCTCGGTCCCATCAAGCACCGCACCGAACCCCTGTCTCTGACCCTCTAGGAGAATCACACCGAGACCATCAGCCTCTGGGTGCTCGACGCTCCCGTCGCCCCGCTTGTCCTCGGGCGATCTTGGCTTCGACAGCACGACCCTCACATATCCTGGTCCACGGGCAAGGTCCTTGCATGGAGCACTGCCTGCCACGCTAACTGCCTAAGGTCGGCAGTTCCCCCAGCCTGCAGGGCCAAGCCCACCTCCCACTGATCTCTCCTGTGTTCCCGCTGCTTATCATGACCTTTCAGCGGTATTTGACAAGGTACGTGCGCTGTCTCTTCCCCCGCACAGACCTTATGACTGCGCTATCGACCTGATTCCCAACGCTGTCCTTCCCTCCAGCAGACTTTACAATCTGTCTTTACCAGAGAAGAAGGCCCTGAAGGACTACATCACTGAATCCCTTGCCTCAGGTATCACCACCCCCTCCAAGTCCCCGGTGGCAGCAGGCTTCTTCTTCGTGGGAAAGAAGGACGGTTCCTTGAGGCCTTGCATTGACTACAGACAATTAAACTGCATTACCATCAAGAATAAATATCCCCTACCCCTGCTGAGCTCCTCTTTTGAGCCCCTTGCTCCTGCCACTATTTTCACCAAGCTTGATCTCCGAAATGCCTATCACCTGGTGCGAATCAAAGAGGGTGATGAATGGAAAACGGCCTTCAACACCCATCTCGGACACCTCGAGTACAGGGTGATGCCATTCGGCCTTACTAATGCACCGGCTGTTTTCCAGGCCCTTGTCAATGATGTTTTACGGGACATGTTGGACCATTTCGTTGTCGTGTACCTTGATGACATTTGGATTTTTTTCCCAGAACCTGCAGGAGCACCAACGACATGTCCGCCTGGTCCTCCAACGCCTGCTGGAGAACAGATTGTTCGTCAAAGCAGAGAAGTGTGAGTTTCACGCACCTTCAGTGGGATTCTTGGGTTTTGTTGTTGAGAAGGGCCACATAAGAGCGGACCCTAAGAAGATTGAGGCGGTACTGGAGTGGCCCCAACCCACCACCCGTACGGAACTAAGACGGTTCCTGGGATTTGCCGGATTTTATCGATGTTTCATCAGGGATTTCAGCAAGGTAGCTGCACCTCTCCACACACTCACTTCTACCAGTATTCCTTTTCTGTGGACCAGGGAGGCCAGTGAGGCTTTTAGAAGATTGAAGAGGAGTTTTGTCTCTGCCCCGGTCCTCGTCCATCCTGACACGGACAACTCCTTCATCGTGGAGGTGGACGCGTCGGATTCTGGGATTGGAGCAGTGCTCTCGCAACGCTCCCGTAAGGACAATCTTGTACACCCTTGTGCATTCTTTTCTAGGCGCCTCTCTCCAGCTGAACAAAATTACGATGCCGGTAACCGAGAACTACTACCTGTTCATGAGGCCTTGGCAGAGTGGAGACACTGGTTGGAGGGAGCGAAACACCAGTTTCAGGTCTTGACGGACCATCGCAACCTGCTCCACATTCGTTCCGCCAGGAGGCTTAACGACCGTCAGGCTCGCTGGGCCAATTTTTTTAGCCGTTTTGATTATACGCTCTCGTTTAGGCCAGGCTCCAGGAACACAAAGGCCGACGCCCTCTCCCGGCAGTTCTCGGAGGAGCCAACTTGTTCGCCTACGGCAGAACCCATCCTTCCTCCTGCCCGGATAGTGGGCATGGTCACTTGGGAGGTGGAGGAACAGATAAAGACCGCCCTGCGGTCTAATCCGGCACCAGGTGGCGGCCCGCCCAACAAGCTGTTTGTTCCCCGTGAGTTCCGATCTAAGGTGCTGGATTGGGGGCATTCCAGCATCTTCTCCTGCCTTCCGGGGTTTCAACGCTCACTATCCTTCATCCGACGACGGTTCTGGTGGCCGTCTATGGCTTCAGACACCCGTGAGTTTATCGCCGCTTGTACAACATGCTCCCGCAATAAAGCTTCCCACAGACCTCTAGCGGGCCTCCTGTGCCCACTACCTGTCCCAGGCCGTCCCTGGTCCCACATCGCATTGGACTTCGTGACAGGATTCCCAGTGTCCCGAGGTAACACTACTATCCTTACCATTGTCGATCGATTCTCGAAGGCTGCACATTTTGTTCCCCTCCCCAAGCCTCCCTCCTCCTCCGAGACTGCTGACCTCCTTGCTCTGCACATTGTAAAACAACACGGTATCCCGGTGGTTATTGTTTCAGATCGTGGTCCCCAGTTCACTTCCCGGGTTTGGCAATCGTTTTGCAAGGGGATTGGGGCTACCGTCAGTCTCACCTCTGGGTATCATCCCCAGAGCAACGGTCAAGCGGAGAGGGCCAACCAATTCGTGGAGACCATGTTGCGTTGTGTTGCCGCTCGCCAGCCTGCCTCCTGGAGCAAGTACTTGCCATGGGTCGAGTATGCTTATAACTCCATGAAGAGCTCGGCCACCGGCATATCTCCCTTTGAGTGTTCCCTAGGATATCAGCCTCCTATGTTTTCCCAACAGGAGGTCGAAGCAGCAGTTCCGTCCACTCGAGCTCACATCAAACGCTGCCAAAAAATTTGGAGGACCGCCCGGGATGCACTCTTGAAAGCCTCCGAAAGGATGCGCCATAGTGCTAACAGGCGCCGCATCCCGGCACCATCATACCAACCTGGACAACAGGTGATGTTACGCGCCAAGGACCTCCATCTCCAGGTACCCTCCCGGAAATTGGCACCTCGATATGTCGGGCCTTTTTCTGTGGAGGCCATTATCAATCCTTCCTCCATTAGACTGTCTCTCCCGCCTTCTCTTAAGAGGCATCCCGTGTTCCATGTGTCACAGATCAAACCTGTAGCAGAGAGCTCTTTTTCACCCCCTGCCCCTCCCCCTACCCCTACCCCTCCCCCTCCCAGGATCATCGAGAGTGGTGACCCAGTATGGTCAGTCAAGGATATCCTCAGGGTTCGTCGGCAAGGTAGGGGACTAGTGTACCTAGTAGACTGGGAGGGCTATGGACCAGAGGACCGATCATGGGTACCGGCCTCCTATCTTGCGGACCCCTCTCTGTTGGAGGATTTCTACCGGGCTCACCCTGAGGCTCCCCGTAGCTCGTCAGGAGCCTCGCATAAGGAGGGGGGCACTGTCATGGGGCGTGCACAATCAGCTGCTCCTTCGTCTGCACGTGCTGCAGGACACGCCCATACACACTCTGCTTCTGCTGCCACACACCAGCACAGCTGTGCGCAATCATCAACCGACACACCTGCTGCTGATGACATCACTCCTCATAAAAGCCAGCGTGTCCAGAGAACCAACGCTGGAACGTAGTCTCTGCTTGCAGTAAGCTTTCGTCTCTGGCTCCTCACCTTTGTTTGCTCGCTCCTTGTGACCTTCGACCCTTGTGCTCATTCGTCTCTTGTTTTCCCCAGTATTCCCTCCGTCGCCTTGGAAGTGAGCAGTGCGCCTCACTTCTCTGGACCCCTCTGGATTCTGATTTGCTTCCCTCGATCCTCGACCCCCACTTTGGACTTGGACCTCTGGACGCCCCTCTCAGCCCCACGGACCCCCGCTTGTTTCACGGACTCTCCTACCTGCCTCGCCCTACTGAACTGGTCACCTTCTCACTCAACACGCACTTACAACAACCACTGGTAAATATTCATTGTAACGCTTCACATAGTCCTGCAAACATACACAGTAGCATACACACTCCACCACATCATCAAGCTCTAAATAAACTATTGAGCTTATTCTTGTTGCTGTGTCGTCTCCTTCCCCGTCGAACATAACACCCTTACCCACAACACATTAGAAGTTAAATTTGTTTAAAAAGCTGAACAACTAAGCAAAATGCATAATGAGAAAAAGCTGACATGTTGATATTAATAACTAACAATAACACTAATGTTTGTCTTTAAATATGTATCATTTATTAAACTTATTTGCAAAACAAAAAACATACATATACATATATTACAGTTTGTAGCAGGTGCGTGGGTAGAGTTTGCCTTGATCCATGGGCAAGACCCCCTGGTCTCTTGGTGTGAATGATTAATAAAGTACTCCTTATCGTTCGATTTTTATGTATGCAGCCCTTAGTGGAAAACATTTGGACACCCCTGATTTGTGCTACTTCACACCATAAAATGATTCAAATAACACATGTAAAAAACATATGTTATTGTGTACCTTAAATGCATTTTTACACCACTTAGCCTGAATCACATCCAAAGTGACTTGGGGACATTTACAAGCAAAAAAAAACACTTCTTTATTTACTTTTGCTGTCCCCCAAAGCCCTCAGCAGAACATCTCCGCCGGTCATAGAAAATGTACATTAGGGATACGTGTAATGACAAACATCTGTTGAAGTGTAATGGAACTGATATCTTGAGCGGCACACAACCTTGTGCATTGCCATTCACGAATAAATGTGATGTATTTGTGCAGGAGCGTGTCTTAAAAGTGCATATTTTTAGAGTGTAGAAAGGGACAATAATACTCTGTTTTTCAAAAGGTTGTGTTTACTATCACCAGTTGTCATATCACGAACACAGTTATTACCCAATTTAAGTTAAACGATTTGATGTAAACAGCTTCTAGAACAAGAGCAGTGTGGTTTAAAGAATAATAAAACTTTTATGGGAAAACTTGTTGCTGTTTTAAGGGTCCAAATCTCAAATACTGAAAGGGGAACTTTACATTTGGGGAATCTTGCCTATCCCCATGTGAGACAACAAACAACACACATGTGATTTTCCCTTTTTTTAATGCAATCTAATTTGTAATAAACGGCTTGTACAACACAGCCAAAAATGAAGCTAATGGGAGTCATCTATTGGGCCCATAAAGCCTTTTAAAATCCTCGAAAATGAACTTCTGCATCGCCTCTGAGTTTGTGGAAGTTAATTCTAGATTATAAATCATGTCTCTCACTTTATGTTAGTTGGTCAACTTTGACATTCAATTTAGCCCCAGGGACATCACTAAGAAGACATGACTAAACGCTCGCTTGTGACACCTTTTTTTTTTTCTACCTCAGCGAGGATTATGCTGAATTCATCATCTAAATGGTTTTGAGAGCAGACATTGTATAGTAAGTGATTGTTTCATTATGTTCATAGTTTGTATTTCTTGTTCAGCACTACTGCTACATGGTCAATCAATAAATCTATATCCTTTGGTTAACCAGGTACAAATCATAAAGATTAAAATCTCTTTTCCAAGAGTGACATGGCCAAGAGGGCAGCAAGACAAAGTTACGGAAATACATACAGTATAAGAACAACAAAAACAGCAGCAGTCACACACCACAATTAAAACATAAATTAATTGCTGCTGGTGCTTTGTGTTTGGATCTAATTATCACTCAGCAACTAAAACTTGTAGGTCAACCTCCCTTTTGTCACACCGTGGTGAGGGAAGTCCTGTTTTGGGGTTGTCTGGCAAACTTCCTGTTTTATTTTGAAAATTCTAATCCTCCTCTCGTTTCAGGCCACTTGCTCTTCCTCCTGTGTCACTGGTCTGATGTCTCTCCTGATTGCCTGATTGTGCCCACCTGTGTCACCCTCCCTCATGTGTATATAGTCCTTGTCTTCCCATGTCTTGTTGCCAGATATTGTCTCGGTACGTACCTCCAGCCTAGTCCACAGCCTTGTCCACAGCCTTGAACCAAGTTTGATAAGTATTCTCTCGCTTTATTTATTGATTTCTTTGTTCCCTCTGTGAGAGTGATTTTCTTTTGTTAAAATTTTTCGGTCATGTCTTTTTGTAACAATTTTCATAGTGCCTTGTCTTCCTTTTTTCCTCCTTCTGGAGCGCTTTTAGTTTACAGGCTTTCTCAACACTTTATAACATACTTTGTTTATAGCTTCTCGACTTCTTTGCACGAGTGACTTACCTTTTTGTAGATAATCATACATTGTCGGTTTTTTGTTATTAGACTCATATAGAACTTTTGCTATTGCCTTTTTCCTCCTTATGGAGTGATTTTCTGTTTATTGCCTTATGTCCTATGCTACATGTCCTTTTGTTGCTCGAAGATATCATAGATTTTGTAGCCACTATGTTTTAATCACTCCGTCCAAGAGATAGCAAAGAAAACTATCTAAATAAAGTCTGAGTCAATTTTCACTCTTCTGCACCTGAGTCCTCATTTTCGCCCAGACCTAACACCTTTATTCAGGCTGAAATATACAGTATATGGTCCTGGATGTCCTCTTGTCTCACATAGGGACTGTGAATAATGGGCAAAATTCCAGAAAAAGTGCAGTTCCCCGTAAGAATAATGTCAACAAATGGTCAACATTATTATTTTATTTTTTTTAAATCCAATTTAGTTGAAAACAGTTGAGCCAATCTTGGACAAATCACCAGTCAATCATGCATGCAAACCCCCCCCCCCAAAAAATATGGAATAGGATCCCAAAGCCGAGTGCTTACTTGGCAAAGGGAATATTACACTACAGGACAATAAAATATATCACATTGTTGTTATTGCAGACTAACTCAAGACATTGCTTTTACTACATTGGAAATTATTTGCACAATATAACGTGGGGGCCCGATTTTGTGTGAGGAAACGCATATAATATGTCACTTAATTATTAACATTATTTATATGAAATTTTACCACATACTTATTCCTAGCCTTTTCCTCCTCCGTAACTGATTAGAATATACAATTGAACTTCGATTTACAAACTCCTTTATTTGTGAACTATTAGGTTTACGACCATTTTTCTGGCTTGGCACTTGGTGGAGGCGGTCGCTTGTTCCTCCCTCTCTGCCTCTCCCTGCTTGCTCTCTGTCTGCTCTTGTCTATACTTTTTAAGAGCCTCTTTCTCTGCGCTGTCCTCTGAAATCTAAACACCTAACATGGAATTGATAAGCTGGACTCTCGACTCAATTGACAAAATCTTCTCGACGAGGAAAAGAGGTTCTGATGGCTCCCCTGACGGAACAATTGCTGCGAGGTACGTGAGAGACTCCTGGGAGAAATGGAGAATCATGTGCCTCTCAGTGCTTTCCGTCGAGGACGTGGGAGACATCTACCTATTAGGAACCGTTATCGCAGGGCATCTGCTGATTGGGCTGGGCATTGCTTTGGTGTATTGTCAAATTCGGAAGACGATGGCAGCCATCCAAGGAGCCCAAAGGCTGCCTGTCGCAATGGAAGGCATGGCTCGAGCTGTGGGAACACAGACTGTGGCGATTTCTGAACTGAATCTTAAGTTAGATCACATCTTTGAGATGCTTACTGAAATTAAAAAAAATATCTTGAGAGCCAGCATGGACGATTAGATCAGACAAGTCATTAAAATGTCTGCTCACTTGGAAAACAACAATCCTTATCTACGATTTGACTCCCTCAAATGACCTTGACGCTGCTCATAACAGAAGAAGTCTGTTCTGAAAACATCCCCCGAGGACACCTCAGTGAAAGCCGCTCTGACCTCCCTCCCTCCTTCAACAATAGACACAACAACATTACACCCCGGACAATGGGCATATGCACACACATACCAAAACCCCTACCCCCACCCCACGCCTCCACCACCGCTTGAATCCCTTAGGATGGCTGCGCAGCGCTTTAGATAGCAGCAGCCTGCCACTGTATCCCCGACTCCCTCCCCTCTGTTGCAAGTTTTGTGGATTCTATGTAACATGTTTGTGTGCTTATGGCTATTGAGTTTTTTTTTCTTGGCCTCAGTCTGGACCCCCTCCCCAGGAGCCCAGTCTGAGACCGAACCTTTTTGCACTCATCAGTCATATTTTAGGCACGGTATATTCACAAACATGTGAGCTCTGAAAATCGATAACACATGCACAGAAACATCATCACCAGCAGGTCATTACAAAAGTTATTTAAGACTTTTGTATTATTTTTTTTTGTCCTATGTCCTCAATGGCCGAATAGCGTTGCAAATTTGCCTATCCTCTGCCGCGACTTGTTCACAGGTTGGACAGCCACAGCCCACCTTCATAAACGTCTTCTCTTCCGGTTTCGAAAGCAATGTGAACATGAAAATTAAAAGGAATAGTTTCAGCTCCAACATTAAAGTGGATGTCGCTTCAGGTGCCCATGTTTACAAGTTTAAAACTTCTACACAAAGAAAGCTCTCTCTCTCTCTCTCTCTCTCTCTCTCTCTCTCTCTCTCTCTCTCTCTCTCTCTCTCTCTCTCTCTCTCTCTCTCTCTCTCTCTCTCTCTCTCTCTCTCATAAAGATAGTCAACAAGTGTTGTCGTTGCTCACAAAGAAAACACTGCCCCTCAGGGTTTGGAAGAGAATTACAAGTCATGCGCCAGCCTCCATGGAAGCGCTATAAACGAACCAAGACGCCGTCAAAGGGGACGCAAGCTTCATGAGGTGAGAGTATTTACCAGCCTTTAGAGAGGAAAGGGAAAAGAAGAAAACCCCGGAAAAAGACGACTCTCCTTGGGAGCAGTAAAACGTTGCTCCTCCTCCTCGCTCCCTCCTGTCTTTCTTTCTCTCTCTCCACTCTCTTCTCCGCATCAAGTCTTTGCCTTGAATGCTTTCGCCTTCTCTTGTGGGGTTGTTAACATTTTAGAGGGCCCCAAAGGGATTGTTATGTGTGTGTGTGTGTGTGTGTGTGTGTGTGTGTGTGTGTGTGTGTGTGTGTGTGTGCTCGCTTTGACAGTTCAGCTTGCCTTGTTGTTGTGTTGTTCTGATAATAAGGAGAGTATTAATCCGTTAACCCATGTCAGGTTTGTATGATGTACATTATAGTTAGGCCTGGGCCGATAGCAAATTTTGCTCAACGACAATATTGATGTAGAAAATATTGCTGATTAATGATATTATTTTCAACATTATTTTGAGAACAAATTAACTAATTAATTAATTGATAATGAAAGTACACCCTTTAAAATGCAATAAACGTGCATTCATTGTAAACTTTAACATTAAAATCACAACCAAAGGCAATAAAATAGGTTTTGTCTCTGTCCCCTTGTGTGGTGTTCGGGTCTGTGGGACCCGTTTTCATTTTTTATTAAAAAAAAAATGATATAATTAATTAATTTTTCAAACTGAGACTCACTGACTTTGGCTCATTTTCTGTGAAGAACATATATCAGAATACATATTTAATAACCACACACCATACACCCCCCCTATACATTTCTATTACATATAAGATGTCCGGGTCCACTGGACCCGGGGCTAATAGAAGTGTGGAAATTGATGTTCTGTGTACTACACGCACACACGCACGCACGCACGCACGCACGCACACACACACACACACACACAGCAGGCCTAGACAGGAGGAGGACATAGTGTAGGTACACAGAACATCAGAGGGCGAAATGTGCGAGAAAATGAGAGCAGACAGTGTTGACAAACAATGTTGCAACCTTATGTGGGAGCCACAGGTGCAGAAACACAAAAGAAGGTTTGATTGTGAGGCATTAAAAGCCACAAAACGCAACAGGTCCATCAGACCCACAAACGCTGGCTGAGTAACAACAATATGAACATTACACAAGGGTTAAGGAGGGGGTGGAGGACCGTCAAATAAACACAACTAAAATTAATAGGATAGCTAAATGAAGTTATTGTGACCAAAATTATCACATCACCATTATTATTGCAGTATTATTGAATGTGCCCAAAAAGTATTATACCTGTCACATTGTGTTGGTGACGAACCCCAAAATGCAGAGAAGGCAGGATTTGTGCGGGAAAACATGATTTAATGTCCATAAAAATAAGGCAAAACACAAATCAGGAAACAGGCGCAGCAAACTGGAGACAGGGAACAGGAACGAGCAAACAGGAACTAGGAATAACTAACGGCTAACTGGATACAGCTAACAGGACAACAAGACGCTAGGAGACAGCAAACTGTAAATAGCTATAGGAACTAGTAAACAGGAACAGCTTACTGCAAACAAAGACATCAACAAGTATCAGCTCGAACAACAATAATCCAGCACAGACTGGATGGCAAGGCAGGTTTAAATAGCATCTGTCTGATTGACACCAGGTGTGGCCAGGTGCCAATCAGCCATAGCTGAGGGAACACAGCACTCAGGGAGAAAAGCAGGAAACAACCAAAATAAGAGCGCTGACAGGAAACAAAGACAAACACAGAGGAAAAACTAAAACATAACCAAACTGTCAGGGACAAGCCTGACAGTAGCCCCCCTTCCCATAACGGATACCAGACGTTCTAGAAACCCCTCCCCCCAAAAAAGAAACATTCCAAAGTCACGGGAGGGTGGAGGGAGGACAAGGCGGTGGGCCGCCAGGCCAAGTGTCCCCGCAACCAGCAGGGAAGAGTCAGGTGGCGACGGCGAGTTGAACTCCACCGCAATTGGTGAGGCGGTCACCCATGAAACGACCACATTCGTGGCCGACGAGAGGTTGGCGGCGCCCTCTGCTGGCCCACCGGGGAGGATGGTTGCGCCCTCTGCTGCTGGCCCACCGGAGAGGATGGTGGCGCCCTCTGCTGCTGGCCCACCGGAGAGGATGGTGGTGCCCTCTGCCGGCCCACTATTTATTTTATCTAAAATAAATAGCCATGCAATATACTTTCTTGGTAGAGAAAACGTCAAATAATGATCTGGCTTTAAACGAGCCATCCATCCATTTTCTACCGCTAGTCCCTTACGGGGTAGCGGGGGGTGCTGGAGACTATCTCAGCTGCATTCGGGCGGTAGGCGGGGTACACCCTGGACAAGTCGCCACCTCATCACAGGGCCAACACAGATAGACAGACAACATTCACACTCACATTCAAACACTAGGGCCAATTTAGTGTTGCCAATCAACCTATCCCCAGGTGCATGTCTTTGGAGGTGGAAGGAAGCCGGAGGACCCGGAGGGAACCCACACAGTCACAGAGAGAACATGCAAACTCCACACAGAAAGATGCTTAGCGCAGGTTTGAACCCAGGACCTTTGTATTGTGAGGCCATATTATTTGTATTTGTGTTTAAATATCTTTAACTTCTACCATTTTGATTTGTAAATGTGGAATGCTTTTTCATAGATGGAAATTGTGTGATCAGTTGGTTTTACTTCCGGTGTATGTGACGTCATGCGAGTTTACTTCCTGTTAAACACACCGTCTATTTCAATGCAAAACTGTGACGTTTATATCGATCACTTTGTGCAGAGACTGCACAGCCTTGATGTACAATTTGAATTCTGTAGCTCAGTTGTTTAGACAGTAATATGTTTATACAACTTTAGATTGGGGTATGACTATAGGGGTGTAACGATTCGTTTTAACAATGATTTGATTAAATTCAGAGTTAGTGGTTGCCGATATGATTCAGGGACGATATTTTTTTTTAGAACAATACGATCCAAAACGATCCAGTGAGTAGACTTTTTGGCAAAAATATATCAAGCAGTCTAACTGTGAAATAAATACTGGATAGTGCAGGTGTAAGCATACTTTTGTTTATGTATATTTACAAGTTAGCATTAAAATAAAATCCATCTGTCGTCATGTCTTTCTTGATGCTTGTGAACCAAAAAAGTGCATTTCCCCTTTAACATTAAATCCAATGTTTTCCTTTTTCTAGTATCGACAAACTCGATGAATTCCCTTTAAAAATGATCTTGGATTAATGCGTATCTCCTGGAAAGGAAACTTGCCGAGAACAAATCGATGTGGTTGAATCTAGGAATATAAATCAATATATCGATTAATCGTTACACACCATATATATATATATATATATATATATATATATATATATATATATATATATATATATATATATATATATATATATATACATACATACATACATACATACATATATATATATATATATATATATATATATATATATATATATATATATATATATATATATATATATATATATATATATATATATTGTATCTTTAGAACATATATTACAAAAATATTCCTCAAAATTGTTATGGCTCCAGCTCGCTCAGTGACCTAATTCTAATAATATTTCTTCTGTACTGATATCTAGCTGATATATTTTTATATATGTAATTAAAACCTCCACATGATGTCAATGAAGGGCTGTATAACAGTTTTAACACACCCCAGTACATATCTGAAAACATATTGAGCAGTTTAAAATGCTGGTAGACTTATAGGGCTGTCAGATTCTTATAGACGACTTAAGAATTGTCTCAAAAAATTCACACAGATGAACAAGATTTGTGGAATCAAACACATTTCTATGAGCATATTCAATAATTTACATATTAACTTTTTTATTAAAGCATAAAAACAGTTTGCTGTCACATCAAAAACACAAACAAACCAAAAACTTTGCAAGAATCGACTAGCAATAAGACGAGGCCTGTTAAACAAAGATTAGATAAAAATAGGTTCTGCTTAGAACATAGGTCAGTCATGTCCAGAGTCAATGGTAGTATATTGTGTACAAATTAAGTTCAAGAAGGTCAGAAATCGACTATTTCTGTTATCTAACCTCACACAAGATATTGTTATAATTTTTACTCCAGCCTTGCCGGTGATCCTTCACTTCCCATAATTTTCTTCTTTCTGGTTTGCGGAGAAAGCGATGCATACTGTATGCTTCTCTATGTACATTTTTAAGGTTCTCTATAAAATGTGTTTAATGTTAATATTTTTTTGTGTGTCTGGAATGCCATCCATCTATCCATTGTCTACCGCTTGTCCGGATTCATTCAATTCACATTATTACTTATCAGAAAAATTGCTTTGGTTTGCATATGATTCGGTCTTCATATTACAAACATAAAAAAGGTGTGACTGTGTTTTTGTTATGTTCAAAGTGAGCACACTACTGGATGGCAATGAAATACATTAAAAAACTACTTAACAGTTTTTTTGTACACAAGCAGTTACTATACATTTGGAATTTAATGATGCATCTTAATTCAATGTGGAAATATGCAATTTATAGTTCCTTAGATATATTTGTTTGAACCAAAACTATTTCCTCACAAATGTTTTTAGATTTTTATTTGATGATTGCAATTAAATTAAAAGTGATATTAATTCTAAGAGTATTTTTTAAGATATACATAATAGCTTAGTGTTTTCTTTTGGACACTACTAAATTCTGTATGGCCGAAAGCAAAGCATTCCAAGCCTGCAAATCACAGCTGGACAAAAGGAAAACACTTGAATAATTAAAGGCCCTTATGAGGTAAGAACAGCAAGGGAGGAACTTTAATAAAGTTTCTGGATACAAAAAACTGTTTAAAAACAAACTGGGTGAATATGTTTGTTATAGAGGTAACACAGTTACAGTATGTGCTAAATGATATGCGGTCATAAGATGTAAAAAGAACGGGGTTGGTCGCTCTTTTGTTTTGATTTCGGGGGTGCAGGCCCTCTGCTCCTCTTACTTGTAACACACACACACACACACACACACACACACAAACACACACATATAAAACTTCGAGGGATTGTCCCGCAAGAAGGCATGGTGGGGGGATGAGGATGCCTCTATGGGGCTCCAGTCCTCCTGACTTGTCCCCTGCTCGCCCATCCCTCAATTTTAACTGCATGTTAGACACTTAGGGTTTGGGGGGCTCGGTATGGTAGGGACCAGAGGTGTGGACTCGAGTCACATGACTTGGACTCGAGTCAGACTCGAATCATGAATTTGATGACTTCCGACTCGACTTGACAAAATGTAAAGAGACTTGAAACTCGACTTAGACTTTAACATCAATTACTTGTGACTTCACTTGAAATTGAGCCTTTTGACTTGACAAGACTTGCTACTTTCCTCGAAACCCAAAGACTAAAAAGTTATTCAGGAGCACTCCGTATCTTTCATTGTGTACGTGTGTGTCTGTCAGCGTGTGTGCTGCCTGTCAGTACAACATCCAATCAAATTAGATCCACATTGTTTTCATCCCACAGCTTTCATCCAATCAAATTGCAGGACAACCAACGAAGAAGAGCTGTCAAACAATGCGCCAGTGAGGAAAAATTATGCCAGTGATAGTTTCGTTCGGGTATAAAAACTACGACTTGGTCAACAAAAAACGAATTGCAGTAAGCAAAACATGCGGTTCGAAGATTACACACGGAGACGCAACAACTTGTATAGCTCGGTTGGTAGAGCGGCCGTGCCAGCAACTTGAGGGTTGCAGGTTCGATCCCCGCTTCCGCCATCCTAGTCACTGCCGTTGTGTCCTTGGGCAAGACACTTTACCCACCTGCTCCCAGTGCCACCCACACTGGTTTAAATGTAACTTAGATATTGGGTTTCACAATGTAAAGCGCTTTGAGTCACTTGAGAAAAAGCGCTATATAAATGTAATTCACAATTCACTTCACTTCCAACTTCGTTCGACATTTGAAGTTTCACAAAGAACGGTAAATTTTGAATGTAAGCTAACGTTTATTGGCTAAGTAACGTAACTTTTATTTGCTGTGTAGTTAAATCAGTGAGGCTGTAAACTCACTGCTAACGTTATAACCATAGACAACTTATAAGGAGACGCAGCATTGAGCGCTACTGCCGCTGACGAGACGCGGGGCCGCCATCTTGGAGTGGTGATCCGCTCCACTCAGTGCAATTCATTTGGCAGGAGCAATGAACTGTCAGCGCATTTAATTAATCTTACCTCAATGAATACCACTGATTTTCACACGTTTTTTGTCATACGTGTAGCTATGATAAAGGAGTTTTATTATTCAAATTTTGCTTAACAGTAATAGAATATTCTTATATGCTATAAGTGACCAGACGTCCGAGATCAAAACTGGGAATATAATGTGAATTACATTTAGTGTGAAGTGAAGTGAATTACATTTATATAGCGCTTTTTCTCAAGTGACTCAAAGCGCTTTACATTGTGAAACCCAATATCTAAGTTATATTTAAACCAGTGTGGGTGGCACTGGGAGCAGGTGGGTAAAGTGTCTTGCCCAAGGACACAACGGCAGTGACTAGGATGGCGGAAGCGGGGATCGAACCTGCAACCCTCAAGTTGCTGGCACGGCCGCCCTACCAACCGAGCTATACCGCCCCAGAAAAGGGGGAAAAAACGGTCAGCTATTTTTAAATTCAAGAAACAATATGATTAGGTTATATATACATGCGTATATCCTACATAAACAATGTATGAATACATTAGATATCTATATATCCAGAGGTGGGTAGTAACGCGCTACATTTACTCTGTTACATCTACTTGAGTAACTTTTGGGATAAATTGTACTTCTAAGAGTAGTTTTAATGCAACATACTTTTACTTTTACTTGAGTATATTTATAGAGAAGAAACGCTACTTTTACTCCGCTACTTTTATGTACATTCAGCTCGCTACTCGCTACTCATTTTTATCGATCTGTTAATGTACGCTTTGTTTGTTTTGGTCTGTCAGACAGACCTTCAAACTGCCTGCGTTTCACCAAATACAGTCACTGGTGACGTTTCACTCCGTTTCACTCCGTTTCACCAATCAGATACAGTCACTGGTGATGTTTGACTCCGTTCCACCAATCAGATGCAGTCACTGGTGACGTTTGACTCGGTTTCACCAATCAAACAGAGCCAGGCAGTCACATGACCGTCACACGTGAACCCTGACTTAAACAAGTTGAAAAATGTATTGGGGTGTTACTATTTAGTGGTCAATTGTATGGAATATGTACTGTACTGTGCAATCTACTAATAAAAGTTTCAATCAATCAATCAAAAGTGTGAAGGAAAAAAGACACTTTTTTATTTCAACCGTACTTCCCGTCAAAAGCCTAAAGACTGACCGCACAGTTCCTGTCTTCACAATAAAAGTGCCGCTCCATCGCGCCTGCGCTAACAAAATAAGAATCTCCAAAAGCCAGCGCAAACAAGCTAGCAAGCTACGGAGTTTGCCGCCAATGTATTTCTTGTAAAGTGTATAAAAACGAATATGGAAGCTGGACAAATAAGATGCCAAAAACCAACCACTTTCATGTGGTATAGGACATAAAGGAGGAACTTTTTTTCTCCTCAATTTGAAAACGTGGACGTTATCAGCACTGCTGTCTGATTCCAATCAATGCAAGTCATCAGAATCAGGTAATACACCAACTTATATTCTTGTCTTCATGAAAGAAAGGAATCTATATGTTAAACATGCATGTATATTCATTAAAACACCTTTAACGTGAACAAAAACGGCAAAATAAATAAATATAAATTATATACTGTATGCCCTGCGATGAGGTGGCGACTTGTCCAGGGTGTACCCCGCCTTCCGCCCGATTGTAGCTGAGATAGGCTCCAGCGCCCCCCGCGACCCCGAAGGGAATAAGCGGTAGAAAATGGATGGATATATACTGTATATATCAATGTATTTATATATATATATATATATATATATATATATATATATATATATATATATATATATATATATATATATATATATATATATATATATATATATATATATATATATATGATATGTGTGTGTATGTTACTCATCAGTTACTCAGTACTTGAGTAGTTTTTTCACAACATACTTTTTACTTTTACTCAAGTAAATATTTGGGTGACTACTCCTTACTTTTACTTGAGTAATACATCTCTAAAGTAACAGTACTCTTAATTGAGTACAATTTCTGGCTACTCTACCCACCTCTGTAATATATCTTAGGGACCTGTAGACTGTATCTACAGTTTGTATGTTGCTGCAGCAGCAGAGTTTATTATGTCTCACTACTTTGCATTTATATTTTGTATTACATTCTTCCCTTAAATGATAATGTTTACAGTGATTGTTTTGTATGTATTTTTTATGTACTGTATGTCGCTTTGGATAAAAGTGTCTGCCAAATACTTAAACATAAACATATATAAAGACCTGAAAGTCTTTATATTAGCTAAAACCACCAATTTGTTTCACTGGATTCAGAATAAAACCAAATTCTGTCTTACGCAACAATGTTAGTATTTGAATATTGTTACTTGAAGACTTATTCCTGGTTACAATTATACTGAAAAGAAAGTATTGTCTTATACTTTGCCTAAAATGAGAATGCATCATAATCAGTGGTGGCTGGTGAATTTTGTTTTAGGTGGGGCTGAAAGTTTGTAAACCAAACCCCTGTAGGGGGGTCATCCTCCTCCAGAAGATTTCTTTGTGATTTTCACATACAAATATTGAAGATCTTTGCTCCTTCTCAACTCTGTGGTGATATTCTTTTCACAAAATACAACCAATAGTATGTTAATGTTAAATCTTACTTGTGAAAAGTAATCCCCCGATTCCTATTTTCAACAGTCCGCTCATTTGAGCAGGAAAACGCTGAACACCAGCCCGGCATCTTTGTTTTCTACCTGTCAACTGTCAGTTTAGGCTGCTCGCTGGCTCCTCATCACCACTTCAAGATGGCGGCCGAATTTCTCGCGTCAAAGCAGCCAATGCTGCGTCTACTTATAAGATGTCTATGGTTATAACATCATTGCAAACACGGCAATCTGTTGCGTCCACTTCAGTTTGCTACCTTATTCATACTTTTTGTCAAGTGATTTTTTTTTAAGCAGGGTTGCATGAGGTACAAATATAAAACGTTACGTTAGTCAATGTATCACACAGAGTAACATAACGTTAGACGGCGATCAGCAGTACCGCATATTTTAGCCACCTACAAAAAGACAAACATAGTCAAATAAAGGTCAGTTAAAATGTATACTATATTAAGAATATGTGTTCATATTGCATAGGGCCCTGACATCTAAAAAGTACAACTCTGTTCATTGTTATGTTCATGTATTTGTTATGTTTTTCATGTGTACGCACACATCAACACACATACGGTATGAGATGAGATCAATGAGATAAGGTAAGAACAGGATAGAAACTGCTGTGGAACTAGTTACAATGCAATATGCCATGGAAATACAATGTTAACACTTTTGTGCAAATAAGTACAGTTGCACTTGTTTTTTCAAATATGTTTATTCTGTAAAGGAATGAGTTAAATGTTTAAAATGACTGGTTAATAGTGCTATCATGAAGTGCAATGTCAGTACTATCTTTTTTCCTGCAATTTCAAATGCACTTGTTTTAATAAATAAATACAGCGTTTTAAAAGCATACACAATCTGTGTAAATATATTAGTCTGTGGTTAAAATGACAAAACTCAAAATGCAGGACTTGGGACTTGACTTGAGACTTTCCAGTCTTGACTTAGGACTTGACTCGGGACTTGCCTGTCTTGACTCGGGACTTGACTCGGGACTTGAGGGCAAAGAATTGAGACTTACTTATGACTTGCAAAACAATGACTTGGTCCCACCTCTGGTAGGGACCCACTAAGGCCTTGATGTTCTCCAATTATTCGTCCCCACAAGCATACATATCTCCCTCACGCTACAATACACACATCAATAGGGACTGGAGGTCGGCTGTAATGGCCGACCAAATTTTAAATACACAGTAGACACTCTGGGGGCCTTATACTGTACACTCCCACATCACATGCATGGGTGGGTTGGGGTTCAGGAGTGCGGCGTGCCCCTCATTGCCTCCTCGGCCGGCGCGGACTTCGGGGACAGGGGTGGGTGGGTGAAGTTATCGGCTGGTTCGCCTGTGTATGGATTTGTTTGTTTATATATGTGTGTGTATGTATATGTGTACGTATGTATGCATGTGTGCATATATATATATATATATATATATATATATATATATATATATATATATATATATATATATATATATATATATATATATATATATGTGTGTATGTATGTATATATGGATGTGTATATATCATTTTTTTTTGGGGGGGGGGGGGCGCCCTCAGTGCCTGCTTGTCCGGCGGGGGTTGGCGCCTCAGGCTACTGCAGCCGGGCTGCGTGTCTGGGGCCCCTGGGTCCCACCGTCCACCCCATCCGGATGGGGCCTCTGCTGGGTCTTGTCCCCGCTGCAGAACTCTACAGTGCTGCCAGTCGGCCAGCTGCTGGGGTAGTGACCTTGTTTGTCAGCATGTCTGTGATTGCCTAACTTTTTTTTTCCTTCTTTTTCTCTTCCATCAGGGGGCTACAGTGGGGCTGGTGGTCCCTTGTTCCCTGAACACCGCACCTGCTGTTTCGGATTGGGCTCTCTGGGGCCATACTTTGGTTCCCGCACACACTGGGAGACAAACATATTGTACATACAAATTCGCATACATACTCACGTACACACAATTATCCATACACACATATGTATATTTATTCATTTATTCATGCATACGCGCACACATTGGTACTTACCCACATACATATGTACCTACGCTCGTACATACATACACATTCACGGTACATACATCCACAAGCACATTCACTGTACACACATACATACATACACATACATACATACACTCATGAGTATAATCATGTTTCATCAAACATATATTAACGTTGTTCCACTAAGGGGTAACTGGGTAAAACACTACACACCGACAAAGCTTAACCTATAGATACTATAACAATCTACAAGGTTAATACAGTTTGCTTCTCCTTATTCCCTTCCATTTAACTGCTTTCTTTTTTTAATTCAAGTTATCATTACATATATGTATTGTTGCATTTGAAACAATTATATTGTTGATAATGGAGGTAATTATTATTATTATTCATTATTAATAGTGGTATTTATATTAGTATTTGTATTGCTCCATTTGTAGTGCAATAACGTTCATTGTCATTTCTGTGTTATTGATATTTACTTCACTAACTGCTTCTTTGCCATCACTTTGTTTTATGATACTTGTACATATCTTATTTACTGATGCTGTTATGCTGTTGTTGGTATTGTTGTTGTTGTTTTTGTTGCTGTCTCTCTTTCTTATCCCCTTTCGTCCCTGCAATATCTCCCTCTGTCTTCCTTTTTTTTCCTTTTTCTATCCCCTCCTGCTCCGGTCCGGCTCCGCCAAACATTAATACAAATCTATTTAATAAAGTCAAACACAAATAAGGCAACAAGAGAAGTATCCCACACGTTTCTTTTGTAAAGTAAACCTGTACAACAAATAGGATTTGTCTGAGTAGCTGAACAGGACAAAACAAAAGATGTAAAAAGAACAACATCCAGTTATCTTACATGGAAATATCTTTTTAAAAAAAAGTTACGTTATGTAGCATATGATATACTGCATATCACTTTCTGTCGTGTTAGACACGGTGGAAATGACGTTGCTGCTACTCACAGGAGGAATGACTACTGGGAAAACTCTTGCGCCCCTCTGAGACCAGATGTGGTTCTCCAGTGCACAGCATCTTTGCATTCACCTGACCATCTGGGAAACACCGCTGGAAATAGTCAGGCCTAGGTCTGAGGAAGAAAACAGAAATACTCATTACTTTTCATCTATCTGTCCATTTTCTACACCTCTTGTCCTCATTCGGTGGGTGAGCTGGAGCCTATCCCAGTTGACACTAAAATGGACACTAGTCAATCACATATAGACAAAAAACATTTCACATTCATCCATGGCTGTAGACTAGTCCATGGTGTATGCTAATTCGTACATAAAGTCAGCTGGGATAAGCTCCATCTCAACCATGACTGTAATTAGGATAAGTGGTATAGTAATTGCATGTACATGTTTATGGACTATGCAAATAAAGCCACCCAAGCATAGGAATACCATGCAAACTCCATGCATACATGTCTGAGCCAGATTATATCCCAGAACCTCCTGACTGTGAGGCAGAAATGCTAACCACAAGTTTTATTTTCGTTGAATTAATTGTGTATGAATGTGCTAATTATGTAGCTGACAGAAATATCACCATGCTGCCTACAAACCACATGGTGTTTTTGAAAAACTGAACTGCTCTAGGCAGGGGCGTCAAAAGTAAAGATGTTGTACAGGGGCCCCAACACATGGGTGCCCCTAGCCTTCTGTAAATTTTTAAGTTGTTTTCTGTCATGGAAGTATGTAAGTTATATAAAAAAAATGATGTTATATTTGTTAAGATGAATAAAAAATATATATATAAAAAACATTTTTATATATATATATATATATATATATATATATATATATATATATATATATATATATATATATATATATATATATATATATATATATATATATATATATATATATATATATATATATATATATATAAATATCAATATATAAATTGAACAATAATAAGGTTGCTTGAATTTAATTACAAAGTGTTTCGGACTACCTACACCCCCATTCAAAAACCAAAATGGTTTAGAGTTAAAACCTAACTTCGAACACATCACTTAACACAGACGTCCCAATGTCATCAAAGTTCTCTTTTCACACACAGCACAAATATTTTTGTAACAAGGATGAGGTGAAGAAGAAAGCTAAACATTCTGTATAATAATTCTCTGTGGCAGCATAGAAGAAAGTTGTGTACAAGTTTCTCTTTTGCATCTCATAGCCCATGACTTTGGTTTATTCGAGGACCGTCAATTGAACATAGAAACAGAGGTGTCACAAGTTTTTAAAGACATGGGGAGGCTTGGACAAATACTGTGTTGTACATTCGTGCTGCAATGATTAGTGGATTTTGTCGACGAATATCGACAATAAAGTTTGTCGCAGACAATTAAAATTGTCTACAATAGTCGTGACGTCATCACTCGTGCTTTCCGGCCAGAAGTGGGTCACTCACAAAAACATTGCCAGTGATAATGTTATGATCCGCTGCCCGGATCATGTTATGTTTGGTTTTTGGACTCCCTAAGTTCCTGTTTTGTGCACCCCTGGGTTTGTTTTCTGTTACCATGGGTGCTTATTGTCTTCACCTGTCTCTGATTGGTGTTCGGGACGCTCACCTGTTTCCCGAGCACTGATCAGAGTGATATTTAATCCTGCCTTTTCCGGTCGGTCAGTCAGTCTGGTTTCCTAAATTGCGTCACGCAACAGATGACGACGGTTTTGATTCCTGCTCTTTACATAATAGCTTCCACGCTAGGTTCTTTTGTTATGCTAGCTTTCACACTAAGCTCCTTTTGTTTAAAAGCTACCACGCTAGCCCCCGTTAGCTTTGCCTCCCGTGCTATGAGCACGCTTAGCTTTTTCCTGCCTGATTTATTGGTAAATAAATCATTTCCTACCTGTACGCTGTGTCCGAAGTCCGTCTGCATCTTGGGAAAACGACCCCCGCTTAATCATGCGACCAAATCGTTACAGATAACATATAAAATGTGAAGCCATTTCCTCTTATTCTTGTTAAAAACATGAATACCTCGCTCATTTTGCAAAGCGGACCTTATTTTTATGGCAGTACATTTGTGATACGCAAGCATTTAAAGCGGAGACGTGATGTCAGACATTTGAAGGGAGGATGCGGACACAGCCTCGGTAAGAGTGTTAGCTTCTACCTTGCTAGCTAACTATCAAAAGTGTGACAAAGTTGTGTGAAAAATAACTTAAACTATAATTTTACCCAGTCAGCCAGCTAAACGTTGTCTACATCAATTCAAGTCCTTTTACAATGCTGTAAAAAAGGGCAAATTAATAAACGCAAACTGCATGCGCACACACACACAGACATGCACACACACGCACACAAACAAACAAACAAACACACACACACACACACACACGTACACACAAAGACAGACAGGCATCAATGCGGAGGTATCATAATATTAAACATACAATCTATTAAAGGCCTACTGAAATGATTTTTATTTATTTAAACGGGGATAGCAGATCCATTCTATGTGTCATACTTGATCATTTCGCGATATTGCCATATTTTTGCTGAAAGGATTTAGTAGAGAACATCGACGATAAAGTTCACAACTTTTGGTCGCTGATAAAAAAAAAGCCTTGCCTGTACCGGAAGTAGCGTGACGTCACAGGTTGAAAGGCTCCTCACATTTCCCCATTGTTTACAATGCAGCGAGAGCGATTCGGACCGAGAAAGCGACGATTAACCCATTCATTTGAGCGAGGATGAAATATTCGTGGATGAGGAACGTGAGAGTGAAGGACTAGAGTGCAGTGCAGGACGTATCATTTTTCGCCCTGACCGTAACTTAGGTACAAGGATTCCACACTTTCTCCTTTTTCTATTGTGGATCACAGATTTGTATTTTAAACCACCTCGGATACTATATCCTCTTGAAAATGAGAGTCGAGAACGCGAAATGGACATTCACAGTGACTTTTATCTCCACGACAATACATCGGCGAAACTCTTTAGCTACGGAGCTAACGTGATAGCATCAGGCTTAAATGCAGATAGAAACAAAATAAATAAACCCCTGACTGGAATGATGGACAGAAAATCAACAATACTATTAAACCATGGACCTGTAAATACACGGTTAATGCTTTCCAGCTTGGCGAAGCTTAACAATGCTGTTGCTAACGACGCCATTGAAGCTAACTTAGCAACGGGACCTCACAGAGCTATGCTAAAAACATTAGCTATCCACCTACGCCAGCCAGCCCTCATCTGCTCATCAACACCCGTGCTCACCTGCGTTCCAGTGATCGACGGCGCGACGAAGGACTTCACCCGATCATAGATGCGGTCGGCGGCCCGGAGACGGAGGAAGACAAGGTGAGGTTGGCGGCTAGCGCGTCTGCTATCCATCTCAAAGTCCTCCTGGTTGTGTTGCTGTAGTCCGCCGCTAATACACCGATCCCACCTACAACTTTCTTTTTTGCAGTCTTCATTGTTCATTAAACAAATTGCAAAAGATTCACCAACACAGATGTCCAGAATACTGTGGAATTTTGAGATGAAAACCAAGCTTTTTGTGTTGGATTCAATGGGGTCCGCATACTTCCGTTTCAACGATTGACGTCACGCGCATACGTCATCATACATAGACGTTTTCAACCGGAAGTTTAGCGGGAAATTTAAAATTGCACTTTATAAGTTAACCCGGCCGTATTGGCATGTGTTGCAATGTTAAGATTTCATCATTGATATGTAAAATATCAGACCGTGTGGTCGGTAGTAGTGGGTTTCAGTAGGCCTTTAAATACACATTGAGTCTTTTAAAATGCTAAAACTGCCAAGAGTTAATCAATAATCAATTTACCAGTTTGCAGCTTTTTAAAGAAAGTCAAGCACAAATACAAATAGACGTACAATAAACGAGTAAAATAAACCACATTTCAGGGGTAATAATGGATGAGAAAATTAACTGGAAATCTCATAAAAATATACAACATAAAGTGGCAAGAAATACGTCATTAATGAAAAAAGCAAAATATGTTGACGTAATAAAAGCACGTTTTATTGGAAGTTGATGATGTTTAGATGTATGTATAGACACATTAATTAGGTTTATTTAATCAGAAAAACAAACGTCAAAACGACAGCTATTGCATGCATCCGGGCACAGCCGCACACCTCCTTGGTAGCAAAGATGGCGCCTGTTGTTTAGTTGATTATACTTTCTTTTTACACGACTCTGAGCGGTCCGCCCTTTTGGGGCCTCTTAGTGATGGCGGATTCATGTTCCGTACAGCAGTTTGTCCTTCTTCGCTGATCTGGTCGATCTTCTTCGGCTTTGGGGTTGGTCCGTGTGCATTTTGTCAATGTGTGGCAAGAAAAACTTACTTAACTGACCCGAAAGTGATGACGCGAACACAAAACACAGCATGATAGGTAAGTTGTGTCCACAGTGAAGTTGTACTTAACAGTGGATACATTGAGGAAATGGTGTTACTGGTGTTCCTCATATAATGGCCTTCGATGGCAGAGAAGATGTGCAAGGGAAAGAAAGTCAAGTGCAAGGGTGTGTGCAAGTGTGTTTGTGTGTGTGTGTGTGTGTGTGTGTGTGTGCATGGGCGTGAATGTGGCTTAAGGGGCACTGTCATTTATTTTTGGGCACGTAAATACTACTGTATAAATGTTTTGCTTATTTTGGCAGAGTCGGATTGTTTTAAGAACAACTTGTCTCAATTATTGTAACATGGTCAAGTAAATATCCTTAAATTGGTTGTTTTTACAGCTTGTGACAATGGAAATGTACCCTAAACTGTTCTACGACATTAAAAGTTACATATGCAGTCTTTCCACCTTCATTCCATTGTTATTGTTTGAAAAGATATAACATACCTGCCGACAATCAACTTGATGGTGTTTGTGAAGACTCCGTTCAAAGCGAGCGCCAGTGAAACAGCTGCAGGGGGGAAACATTGCAAATCATGTCAAACATGCATTGTCACAGCCTTTTCAACAAACACAAAATCTCTTTAACTGGAAAGAGCCCCCAAAGAGACACTGGTTAAGAGTCTTATGTTAGAGCAGCCGGTGTAACATACACACTTTTTTCATGTAGGCCATGGTAGAGCCTCAAAGTTTACAAGATGTGAAAGCCTCTAAATCTTTAGCTACAGTGTTGCCAAAAAGACAAGAGCAACCCCACCAATTGTCCTTCATCAATGGAGCTGTGACAGTTTAGAATCCATTTGTGTCATTTATCATAATTTGAGCATTGCAAGACACCCAGAAACAAATCACTAACACATCTCAGACCCTACATGACTTTGTTCTATAGTAAATCAGCCGTGGTCCTCTTCTTTATCGTTTTTGAGTAATTTCCCCGCCTGCCTATTGAAGACATTTCGGTCCAGCTTCCTCCAACATCATCCATATCACTTGACAGTTCTACTGTAGTGGTTGTTTGGTTGGGCAATATGGCCAAAAATCTATGGTGCGATATATACTGCAGCCACTTGCGATAACGATGTAAATCACGATATGTTCTTTGGCATATGAATGATAATATAACCATTTTAAAACAGGTTCCCGGTTGCTCCTCTCTATGATTGCTCAATACTTACTGTATTTGTACCAGTGTTCATTTTGTTGGCTAATAACTTTTGTCTTAGTTATCGCCAACAATCGATTTTCCCCTGGCATAAACGAGACACAAACTAATCAAAACAAATGCACATAGACTAAGTCGATTACAAATTTAACTGCGATCAAACGAGCTATAGCGGTGAGCATGGCTTCTTGTCTATTGCGCTTTTGCTCGATGTGTCGCACGATGCATGTTTAGCAGTTCCTCCAGTCATCCAGTGATACTTGAAAATGTAGTTCATATCTGGCCATGGAGGCGAGGATTATAGAAATAGGCATAGAAACGACTGCACAGGCGTTGGCTTACTTGCTAGCCCTCACTCAGGACACAACGTTGCATTGACGGTGCGTTTGTTGCAGCCTGTTACAGCCTGTTGTGCATAGTCTGTGGGACACGGCTTGAACGTGTCATGTGGGCTAGAATTCAAATCACTATCCAAGGACAGATTTACCAAGTCTTGTTTACACAGCAAAAAGGATTTGTTTTTTTTAAACAATTTTCTTAAAATTTAATTTTTTCTTGTTAAATTGTATGGTTTTAGTGCATTGCATTATAAATTGCATTTATTATTTTTACAAAACATTTCATGATTGTGATTTTTTTTTATTCCGTATTTAGCGCTCTATCATTGTGTGTTATGATCCGGTGCTGGATCATAGTTTATTTTGGGTTTTGATTCACTTGTGGTTTAAGTTCTGTTTTAGCACCCCTGTTTTGTGTTTCTTGGCTGTCATGGGCTCTGATTGTTTTCACCTGCCTCTGATTAGTGTTCGGGACGCTCACATGCTGCCGGACACTAATCAGAGAGCCATTTAGTCACTCAGTCTGGTGCTTTTCTGTAACGATGTCGAGGACGAGGAGGCATGGTGATGCGCGGATTGTTCTTACGAGATGATAGCAGGAACTCCGGAGACAGCGTGCAGGTAGGAGATGGTTTATTCTCACCATAAATCATATCCAATACAAAAATACCAAATACAAAACAAGGAAAAACGTGCCGAATAGCCTGGGAAGCCATGGCGAAGCTTAGCACAAGGAAAACCAGAATCATAGGGAATCAATGTGACAGTTGTGTTGAGCAAACAAGAGCACCAGACTGAGTGAGGGGAAAACCAGGACTTAATAGCTCTCTGATTAGTGTCCAGCAGCAGGTGAGCGTCCCAAACACTAATCAGAGGCAGGTGAAAACAATCAGCACCCATGACAACCAAGAAACACAAAACAGGGTTGCTGAAACAGAACTTAAACCACAGGTGAATGAAAACCCAAAATAAACTATGATCCGGCACCGGATCATAATAAATTGCTTGGATTTACATGACATCACGTTTGGCTCACGTCCAGCTCATTAAATATGCGTGGTGGTCATGCTAGCGTCTGTTCTCAATGGGTACTGGGCGCCATTTAGCCTTTTCTTGAAGAAATATGCCCTATGCTTGCGTCGTTTTCGACTGTACAACCCATTCAAATCGCAAAAAGCAAAATGTTTCTTCCGAGTTCCTTGAGAGGTCATCAAGATGGGTGGTAAAGTGCAACATTTTAGGAAAGACGACAAGAAAAGTGTCACACAAAGAACGCATGAGTTTGCAGTGACCACTTCGTTAAAAGTTTGTTTCATATATTTTTAATATACTTTACACAGTGGTGAGCCGTCAGGGCCAGCAAGGCCTTCTCTGCTGGCCTAACATAACCAGAAATCATGATGATAATTAAAGATCAAATGATTTTTTAATTTACTTTCCCTAAATATCTAGAAGTATTCATATTTTCTTTATGTCATATTATGCTCCTTCCAGCGCTGTTGTTTTTAGGTTATAGAGTTGTTATCTAATCATAATTCAGCTAGCTTATGTTGCCATGCTTTACCAAATCTGCCCAAAGCCTTCAAAATTAACAATGCGGGCGTCTATGCACTGTTAGTGAATGGTCACAAACATTTGACAGACAGTTGCGATAGCCAATCAGATCAGGAGTTGTCAGTAAGGCCTTCTAGCTGGCCTAAGGCAGATATATATTATGATGTTATGAGCTAGGTAACATAAGAACTCCATTACCCAGCATGCCACAGTACTGAAGCGCATGCGCAGTAGCCCCTGGATGTTTTTGATGAGCATGCTGTAGAGTAAACTTTAAGAACTCAGCCAAAACGCCTCGTCTGCATCTTTTATGATTAGACAAGACAATACATATATTTGCAAGGCCATTTTCAAAAAGGATATTTAAAAATAAAACTACATCTTGTGGGACGATGTCGGCCAACCCCGGAAGCTCGAATGGGTGCTACAGTTTGTAAGGTCAAATTTTTTATTTATTTATTTTTTTCACGTTTAATATGTTTTTTGCAATTTTAATTTTGACAGTACCACATAAGCTATTTTTTAAATGCGGCATAAAATAATCTGTTTTGTACACTGTTGGTGGTGTTCAATACCCAGTAGTGCATACATGTGTTTCTGTATAGTATTTCTCCAGCAATGGTCACGTGGTGATATACATTATGGTACTTAGAGAGGTAATCATTGAAGTCGGACATTACTGAAGGCCTAGGTGGGAAACGCACGGCCCGCCACTGAGTTTACATGTTTAGTATTTCCCATTGATGTATTATCTTTATATTGTTTGTATTTTAATTCTTAACAAACAGAAACCGGAAAGTCAGGGACAATGATACCTTGTCAGGAAAGGTACTCCTGCGTCTCCCCTTTTGTTTATTTTGTACACAAATGTGTCAGAGTGCATAAGACAACAGGACACAAATCAAATCTGGTGCTGATTCGGTAATTGTTAGTTTGTTAAATGGATATGCAGTCACGGGTGTCAGCTGTCTGGTGTTAGTAGTCACTGTTTGTTTACATGGATGCGTCCTCGCAAGACGCAAAGTGAAATCGTGAAATGCAACCTAACCCGAGCAAAAACGATGCATATTTATCTGGGAGAGCCTTGATACCAATTTCCTTGGCCCAGCCACACTAAAAATAAGTTGTAGACCTCCATGCTTTTCCAAGTTTTGATCTGCTTTGTCGTGTAGAATAATGTCTCGAGCACAAGATAGTTTGATATGTCTGGGAACTCCACTGACGGATAACCCTTCATGTCTTTTTTTCGATAAAGGGATCTCTTCCATTGCACAGTTGGATTTTTTGCTCGTATCTGCTTTTTTGCAGGAAGATCTAGGCGGATTGCGTAGTCAAGAGTTTGCGCACTGCTTGCTGCACAACAGCCAGCTTGGCTTGGTTGACCACCACTGTTTTTCCCTCCCGGGAATAAGTCACGTGACAAGCAATTGTTAGAACAATTATTATGACACTCCTCATATGCTAGTGTGAGCATTGACACCAGCGTTCGGAGTGTTAATACAAAAGTGACTACACTACACGACTACATAAAATCACTAGAAATGCTTTTCTTTAAGCCATGATTTAGGAACATTTAAAAAAGTTCAATTAGTGTTCAGCACATACTAATTGGCTTAATGTCATTAGTTTCTGACCAGCTGGTTAATTTTAAGTTGGTTAGAAACTAGACTCTGCGTACACATGTTGACAATTGTGTTCATTAAAAATGAAACACTAACAAGCCTAATAAAAGGGTGCATCCTCTGTTGTGTCCCCAGAAAATAATTTGAAGCACCTTTCAAATACTAATTTTATAACCAGACAACCAATGAATGTTAATTTGTGGAGTTTTACTCCAGTAAGTATAGATATATTACCTTCACAGTGTTCTTACTGTGAATTAAATACAACTTATTTTGTAATAAGTAATGTGATGTGTTGCACTGTATCTGGACGTCTACTTAATTAGCCATCATGCCAATCTCGGGAGATCATTACCAACCAGTGGCCAAGACCTCAATGATTAACCCCATAAACCTGCAGCCCCCCCCGCCCCATGTTGCCAGTGAGGAAGAGCATTGTGTAAATGTTTCTGAACTTGATAATTTGGACAAACTGCACAAATGAGACATAATGTGCCTGATGGGTCTTTAAACTGCAAATGAGATGCTGTCAGAAATCCCATATGGAGGAATCTGCACTTGTGCCAGTCGCCTTGTGTCATATGGAGCTCGGTTTGCTAATTGCTGCTGGAAAATTCATGTGCTTGTGCGTGTTTGTATCGCAAAGCTGACACAGGCAGTGGTTCTGTTCTAGTCTACTTTTGTACGACTTCATCTTGGCATCGATAAAGTATTTTTATGGCACTATAGATTAGCTGGCACGGCTCACTAAAGGCACAACATCCTTGGGAAGGTTTTCATTCAAACTATATTGCCTTTTTCCCAAATACAAATGAGAGGATAGTCATAGTGATCATGTCTGTAACAAAAATAAAGAAAAATACTATAGTTTTATTTGTGGGCAACACCATGAACCATGTGGTTAGAGCATCTGCTTCTCAGCCACTCCAACATTTCTCTGGGGAGTTTGCATGTTCTCCTAGTGCTTGCATGTGTTTTCTCTATTTTCTTCTCACATTCCAAGAACATGCTTAATTGGACACTCAATGTGGGTGTAACAAAACATACTTGTATTCCTCCTTTAAACAGCTCAATCAAATCCCGACTGACTGACTAATTTTGTTTTGGTTTACATTACAGTTATAATAACATAATTTTTATATACATATATTTTTTTTAAACAAATGAGCAAATGTAATGCAATTCTGTACATATTAAGAATGTTGAGACTGTCATTGTGAGTTTAGAATTAACCCCACAATTATTTACATTGTTGAAATATTCGACTTTTTGGGCAGCACGGTGGAGGAGGGGTTAGTGCATCTGCCTCACAATACGAAGGTCCTGAGCAGTCTGGGGTTCAATCCCGGGCTCGGGATCTTACTGTGTGGAGTATGCATGTTCTCCCCGTGACTGCGTGGGTTCCCTCCGGGTACTCCGGCTTTCTCCCACCTCCAAAAACAATGACCTGGGGATAGGTTGTTTGGCAACACTAAATTGGCCCTAGTGTGTGAATGTGAGTGTGAATGTTGTCAGTCTATCTGTGTTGGCCCTGCGATGAGGTGGCGACTTGTCCAGGGTGTACCCCGCCTTCCGCCCGATTGTAGCTGAGATAGGCTCCAGCGCCCCCCGTGACCCCGAAGAGAATAAGCGGTAGAAAATGGATGGATGGATGGATGGAAAATATTCGATTTTAATTGATGATCTTTTATCTGGAAATGAAAACAGCTAAGCAATAAAAGACAGTACAACAGAGTGTTGTTGTTTTTTTAATTAGTTTTTATATTTTAACAAAAAATCTCATGTCCAACACTGTGAATCCTCGTTTTAAATACTGTTTTAGGGATGTCTTTTTAAAATGCACCAAATCAGGGGTTCTCAACTAGCCTCGTCAGGGAACCTAATTTCCACATGGTCTTTAAGTTGTGCATCACTTTTAAAGAGGAAAGAAAAAGTTTAAAATAATTTTTGTTTATGAAATAGCCTTCAAAACACATGTATGTTATATTTTAAAACCAAAAATACACACTGCAGTGTGTGCAAAATGCATTTCAAAGCACATAATTTAGTCGCTCCGGGATTTTGCCATATTGCCATCGCGCCAATTCACGCAAATTTAACCTATCTCCGCACAATATGCATGGAATCAAAATTGTGTCAAATGTCGACAAATTCCCCTAATATTTTGGCCAATCAGCGTCATTTTGAATAATGGAATTTGTCTCCGAGAGGCTCTCAAATGTGCACATCAACTGTCTAATCAAAATGTATGTTTCTTTCTTGTGTGGACCAAGCAAGAACAACAGCACATAACACTGTATTGACTATTTATTGCTTGAATGGTCCAACTGTCATCCTCCCACGAAGTTCAGACCTACTTACTGTTCCTGTCTATAGCACTAAGTTAATTGATTTAATCATTGTTCATGTCAGACAATTGAGAACAGATTCTCATTTGCAATAATGACCCAGTGTGTGAGTGTGAATGTGAATGTTGTCTGTCTATCTGTGTTGGCCCTGTGATGAGGTGGCGACTTGTCCAGGGTGTACCCCGCCTTCCGCCCGAATGCAGCTGAGATAGGCTCCAGCACCCCCCGCGACCCCAAAAGGGACAAGCGGTAGAAAATGGATGGATGGATGGACCTGGCTTAGAGGGAACATTTTCAGGATAGATATGTTGAAGTGTGATGATAATATCTCATTGTCTTTAATTTTTCAATACAAATGACTGCAATTAATTGCTCTGAACAGTTCATAAATGTTTTTAATGTGCGGTGGTAAATGTGTTGGAACATAAATTAATGTTTAAGATGGACAAACGGAAGCGAAAAACAAACACTGAGAATGTCTGTGGACGACAGAGCAGAGAGCAGACAATTAAGAAGCCTTTGACTTCTGTAATCATAATTTATTATTTGCATTATTGGACACATTTACAGTACAGTAGTTGTGCAATGAGCTGCTAGTATGTCATTTTACTGCATTTTAGGATCTACTTTTAAGTAACGTATTTGTTCCCCACTCCTGAGCAAGGGGATGGGTCAAATGCAGAAGACAAATTTCACCACACCCAGTGTGTGTGTGACAATCACTGGTACTTTAACTTTAACTTAACTTAACTATAGGTGTCCTCCTTGGCCTGACGTAGCTTCCTAAGCTGAGGTGTAAAACCAGGGCTTGTTTTTGTATGTGCAGAAGGTCCTGGTCTGCACATACATGTCTTTTCCCCCAGGGATCAATAAAGTACTATATATTGACATAAATATTATATTCTATTCTATTTACAGAAGCTGATGTATGATGTCACAGTGGCAGTGAGTTTTTCCAATATTTTCGTATCCAACGTCAAAGACACTCCAGTCAGTACAATCAAAGCAGGCCTGTAACTGCTGCATTGAGTCCTTTGACCATCTCTTCACAGTCCTCAATACAGACTTAGTGGGATGAGGTGAATCAGGCAGTGATCAGGGAGTCCTACAGTTTCCCGGGGAACAGAGCGATAATTGTCCTTTATTGTTGTGTAGCAGTGGTCAAATGTGTTAGCTCCCCTCCTAATATGCTGTTTGTATTTTTGGAGTTCCGTCTATCCATCCATTTTTTACTGCTTGTCGGCCAGAAGGCGGGGTACACCCTGGACAAGTAGCCACCTCATCGCAGGGCCAACACAGATAGACAGACAACATTCACACTCACATTCACACACTAGAGACCATTTAGTGATGCTAATCAACCTATCCCCAGGTGCATGTCTTTGGAGGTAGGGAACCCACGCATGGGTTAAAGTTAAAAGTTAAAGTCCCAATAATAATCACACACACACTAGGTGTAGTGAAATTATCCTCTGCATTTGACCCATCCCCATGTTCACCCCCTGGGAGGTGAGGGGAGCAGTGAGAAGCAGCGGTGGCCGCGCTCTGGAATCATTTTGGTGATTTAACCCCCAATTCCAACCCTTGATGCTGAGTGCCAAGAAGGGTGGCAATGGGTCCCATTTTTATAGCCTCTGGTATGACTGGGCCAGGATTTGAACTCACAACCTTCCAGTCTCAGGGCGGACACTCTAACGACAAGGCCACTGAGCAGGTCCAAAATTAAATTTGCTGTGTTAAAATCCCCTAGAATTATGAACAAGGGGTCAGGAGGTTTTTTCTCCACGTCTGCAATATGGCCAGCCAGGTGCGGTAACGCTTGTTTACGCAGACCTTAGGCGGGATGTAAACCGACCATAATACAACAAAAGAACTCCTGCGGCGAATAAAACGGTTTACAGTATATAAAAAAAACCTTCTCCAAATGTGGGACACACATCTGCTTCAACACTGTGATGTCTGTGCACCAACTATTGTTTATATGGACGCGTACTCCTCCTCCCTTCGTCTTCCCTGAGAGCTCTTTTACAAGATTCACTCTGAGGAGCTGAATGTCCGCTTTTCTGGAATGTGTCCACTGAGCCAGGTTTTGGTGAAACACAGGGCGACGGCGGCTCTACAAAAAATCCATGTGTCTGGTGTTTAGGAGCAGCAGTTTGTCCATATTTTTAGCCAATGAGCGGACCTTCGCCAGGTGAAGGGATGGAAGTGCAGTGCATAATCCCCAGTGCCTCAGTTTAACGAGCGCACCTACTCCTTTTCCTCATTTTCAGCATCCCCGGCATAGTCAATAGAGCAGGGGTCACCAACCTTTTTGAAACCAAGAGCTACTTCTTGGGTACTGATTAATGCGAAGGGCTACCAGTTTGATACACACTTAAATAAATTGCCAGAAATAGCCAATTTGCTCAATTTACCTTTAACTCTATGTTATTATTAATAATTAATGATATTTATCTTTGTGGAAACACTGATCATCTTAATGATTTCTCACAATAAATATATATAGAAACAGATAAATATCAATATGCAACACTTTATTTTTATATTTTCTCTAAGTGCACATTTTTCAAATTGAACATTTTCAAATGATCACTTCTAAGACAGTCTTGTGAAATCACAATATACAATTTTAACTAGCTAGCCACTAACATTTTTTAACAAATCATGAATTACTTTGCACCATGTTTGTACAAATAATAACTCATGTAAAATACAAAAGTAAACTCTCAAATTTTTAAATAAATCATGTCACACTTTGAACTGGACACCAAATCTGTTATCTGTTTCTTTGTCAGTTAGTGGGAAGCTTGGCATTGCATAGGTATATGTGTTTAAAAATCCTGAAATCATTTTTAAGGTTGTATTTTTTCTCCAAAATTGTCTTTCTGAAAGTTATAAGAAGCAAAGTAAAAAAATAAATGAATATATTTAAACAAGTGAAGACCAAGTCTTTAAAATATTTTCTTGGATTTTCAAATTCTATTTGAGTTTTGTCTCTCTTAGAATTAAAAATGTTGAGCAAAGTGAGACCAGCTTGCTAGTAAATAAATACAATTTAAAAAATAGAGGCAGCTCACTGGTAAGTGCTGCTATTTGAGCTATTTTTAGAACAGGCCAGCGGGCTACTCATCTGGTCTTACGGGCTACCTGGTGCCTGCGGGCACCGCGTTGGTGACCCCTGCAATAGAGAGCTGCTGATTTTCTGGTGAGAATCTCCATGTAACTCTGTAGTGAAAAGAGTTTGGCAGAGGGCTGTCCAATTTTTAATAGTTCACCTCTGGTCAAAGAAACCTTAAAAGGGCAGCACAATACTGCAAAAATAAAGAAAATATGTAACGACTACAAGAGTGCACAGTACCGGGGCAGCTTCATAATCAAAATGTGCTTAAGAATTTGAACACAAATGCAATTTTATTGTCAGAATGTCATCCAGAAACATTTTCAAAGGTTTTGCTTGAATGCAGGTAATTTATTTGCACAAAACTTGATACCAGTTTTATCTCAAATTCTTTCAGGCTGTATTTTGAATGGAAGTTGGTCTCCTCAATCATTTTTGTAAATTTGACGTATGCAATAATCTGATCACTTACCTTATAGTGGTGAAAGAGGAACTGCACTTTTTGGGGGGATTTTGCCTATTGTTCACAATCATTATAAAAGACATGACGAAGGATGGATTTTTTTTTAATGTATTCTAAATATTAAATAAACATATAAAAGTCTGCTTACAGCAGAGCCAATGGGAGCGCCACTACACCGCCCATAAAATCTGAAAAATAACTATTCAAAAACCACCATCAATGCTCAATTTACATTTTGTGACTTGAATATTAACCAAGTATTAGTGATATTGTTATTATAAGCGCTAACGCAGACAAACTATTTATAGCGGCGCCATGATCACTTCCGTGTCTCCCAATGTTTGCATCATTGAGTGGTCTGCCGTTTCCTCCTTGCTCCCTGTAAGTTTATTCTAGATCATAAATCATGCCTCCCAGCCAATTTAGGACTTGGAAGTGGCGAGAATGACAAGAAAAGTGCTAGTTGCACCCCCCCCCCCTTTCCCCCTAACCCCCCACCCCTACTCTGTTTCTTCCAGAGAATGTGTTTCTGAAATTAATGTGCCGTGTATGCTTAAAATGATTAAAATATGTAAATATTAAATGTTATTATAAATGAGCTCGTTACTACATTACATCTATACTTAAATCATGTATGTAAAACCCTAATGGAGGTTATTTGGATGTTTTTTTATGGGCTCTATAGGCAGAATTGAACGGCTCCCATAGGCTGCACTGTAAGCGGACTTCTGATCGAATTTATTTAATGTTTAGAATGCAAAAAAAAGAAAAAATCCATCCGTCGTCATGTCTCTCATAATGATTGTGAACGATAGTACCTACCAAAAAAGGTGCAGTTCCCCTTTAAGGTAAAAGAGCTTGCAATACCAAAATAAATTGCACGATTGATGTGTACATGATTAATGCAATCATTTTTTGTGATTGATCACATGAGTTAACTCGTTAATTTTGACAGCCCTACGTAATACATAAAATTCATAAAATTACAAGTTCATTAAATCACAAAAAAAAGCCTGCAAAATCCTGGAAGGAATGATTATTAACAGCTTGGATGTCAACTACAGTACAAAAAAAAAATCTAGCAAACAAAATAAATATTTGTATTAGTGCTGTCAAACAAGTATTTTTAAAATCGGATTTTTCACACTTTAGAATTTTGATTAATCATGATTAATCAAGTTCAATTACTTGCTTGCATTAATTAAGTTACTTTCAAAATACCCAAATATTTGGATACGAATGCAAAGTGTTGGTTTTTTTTTGCATGTTGAGCACTCATTCAGGAAAAAGAAGATGTTATTGAGTAATGTGTTGACTATAACGCCTGGTAATGCTGTTCTGCTTTGTGTAATGGTTCTGTAATCATCACATTTCTTCAATGGCTAGCTGGCTAATGTGTTTTGCTCCCTGATAATGCACTTTAAGCTACAAAAGCCTCCCGGTTTAAGTAAAAAAAAAAAAAAAAAAAACTACCCATGATGCAGGTTAAGAATTGCTTTCTAAGAAGCAGCACATTAGAGGTGTGGTAATTAAAAAGTAATTTGGTAAAAAGTAGAAAAAGTAATTAGCGCCACCCACCTAAACATGCCTCTTTAATTTCAGTCTTGTCTGTCCTCTGAATTATCTTCACAACAAATATCACAGCCAGCGGGGTAAGGAAGGAGATTGCCTGTGAGGAAATGGAGACAGTTATTGCAATAGTCAAGTGTTGCAACATAACACATTTTGTTAAGCTCTTATTCGCTAGTTCGTAATGACTAACAGGAAATGACCTTCTATGTATTATCCAGATTTAATTCTAAAGACAAAGAGTGTAGCCAAACAACCTTTTTCATTCTTCAAATTGTTTTCCAAGACCATTAATTGGACGTTTGGGCTTTTCCAGTCCTTTGGTAAATTGAAAAGTGTTGTAGTCGTAACAAAACATGCTGAATGTGCCAGTATTATAATTTGATAATCCCATCCATGCTTTTGTCTACAATATTAACCTTAGTGTCATGTTACGGCAGGGGGGAATTCTATTGATGCATTACATTCACATATAATTTGTGCGTTAATGAAACATGCATGATGGATTACGCAGCCAGGCAGACTTGAAAGAGATGGGATATTTCGACTGAGTCAGTAGTTTGGTAGTCTAGCTCAAGTGCACCCCAACAGTACTGACCATCACTTCTCTAACAACCAACCTCAATTTTTTATAATTCCATCCATGTTTTGAAATTGGGTTTCTCTAGCCACCTTCAACCCCATTGGCCTCAAGTCTGTGTGGTTTAATTTTTGATACAACAATGCCTGTGTTGCTTATTAAAAGACTTGAATGTTGTGCATTATTACCTTATAGCCAGGTGTTCTCTGTGTAGAGTTTGAGTGTTGACTTTGGGTTGAGTTTAAGTTTATTTCAAACATGCACAAAAGTAGGCTTGGGCCGTCAAACAATTTTGCTCGACGATATATTGACCAACACATGACTAATAAGTTATATTACTGTCAACATAATTTTGAGACCAAATTAACCCCTGATGTAATGATAATACATATTATGAATGCAAGTATACTCTTTGAAATGCAATAAACGTGTACTTCTCGTATATTTTAACATTGTAATAGGAATGTAAAGTTTTAAATATCCAAGTTATGTAAAACAAATAAATAATAAGACATACACTATACTCTGTGTGTTAGCCAAATTGTGCACTTGAATAAAAATCACAATCAACAGCAATAGACTAGGTTCTGTTTCTGTTAAGGAGGGGGTGAGCGACCCCCAAATATACACAACCAAAACAGTAAATACAATGGCTAAGTAAAGTTATTGTGACCAAAATGATCACGGTTATCATTATCATTGTGGTATTTATGTGCTCAAAACGTTATAATATACACACTAAAATCTTTTTTTTTTAATTTATGAACCAAAATAAGTAGCCAAACAATATACTTTCTTGACATCAATTATATGACATCATCATACAATTTGCATAACCATCGATGATGCATATATTTTATTTAAAAAAAGGATAACAAATGGCAAAGTTGGTAGAGTGGCCGTGCCAGCAATCGGAAGGTTGCTGGTTACTGGGGTTCAATCCCCACCTTCTACCATCCTAGTCATGTCCGTTGTGTCCTTGGGCAAGACACGTCACCCTTGCTCCTGATGGCTGCTGGTTAGCGCCTTGCATGGCAGCTCCCGCCATCAGTGTGTGAATGTGTGTGTGAATGGGTGAATGTGGAAATACTGTCAAAGCGCTTTGAGTACCTTGAAGGTAGAAAAGCGCTATACAAGTATAACCCATTTATCATTATTTATTTATTTATATACATTTAAAAATATATATTTTGTATTAGTGAGTATGTATATCGTTAGAATTGTATCAATACCAATACCAATATCGATATTGCTTATCGATAAATGTTTTATTCGGTACTCTTATCGGTACTATATGTAATTTGTGTATATAAAGATGTAAAAAAGTGGATTTTTTATTATCATTTTTAATTAGCACAAGAGGTTGTACACCACCAACATCATGTAGTGAAGTGAATTATATTTATTTAGCGCTTTTCTTCAGAGACTCAAAACGCTTTACATCGTGAAACCCATTATCTACAACTTTAAGCTACATTTAAACCAGGATAGAACCTGGAACCCTCAAGTTGCTGGCAGGCACAGCAGCTCTACCAGCCGAGCCACACTGTCCCATGTAACATCTCACAGCAGCAAAGTACTTTATCAACATCTGCTTTTTTAGTCTTTAACAGGTTAACTATGTTTGCATGTTATCATCTTGTAGAGACCACAAAGATCCATCACTGTTTTTATTTATTACAATTACACTCAGCTGGAAATAACAATACTAATGATTGGCATTCATGTGCAGGGCACAGACTTTTAACATTATATATCATATAAAATATATTATATAAACCAATACAATCCATTAGCATATTAGGTGGGTGTGGATTTAAGCAAGGTGTGTTTTAATGATACGCAATACGGTGCGATGAAGTGACGTCTGACGGCAACTATAGACCTGTCAGGGGATGCATCTTGCTTCAGAGGAACTTTATGGATTATTTTAGTACTTAATTTTTTTCCCTTTTTTTAGATGAATAAATTGTCCTGAGGGTTATTGGATCACTAAGAGGAAGGTTGATGAAGTGTAGTAGCGGCGGTTGCGTGAATAAAAAGCATTACTTCAAACTGACATTAACTCTGACTCTTGAGAGTGCGTGACTTTGAGGGACTTTTGTGGAGGAAATATTGTTGTTTCAAACTTTTTTGTGGTGCTCAGTCCTTATTTGTGATTATTAAAAAAAAAAAAAAACATTCCCGGGCGCGGCCACCACTGCTGCCCACTGCTCCCCTCAACTCCCAGGGGGTGAACAAGGGGATGGGTCAAATGCAGAGGACAAATTTCACCACACGTAGTGTGTGTGTGACAATCATTGGTACTTTAACTTTAACTTAATTTAAAGCTGGTTATCGGATCTTCCCCGATGCTTTTTTTTACGCGTTGCAGCGTCACCTAAGTAAATGTGACAGCGCGCACGTTATATTTATGACGGTAAACTGGATTAAAAAAAAATTGCGGTGGCCTCCTGGATCGACCCAATTAGCAACCAGCACTGAAAAATGGCGGTACTAGGTATATATCCCTACACCAGGGGTCGGCAACCTTTACCACTCAAAGAGCCATTTTGGCAAGTTTCACAAATTAAAGAAAGTAATGGGAGCCACAAACATTTTTTTTAAATTTAAAATGAAAAACACCGCATACAAAGCTTAAATGCTTTGTGCTATGTTAACCAGGGGTCTCCGACACACGCACCGGCACTAGGGATGTGCGTATCGATCCTGTGGTATCGATATATCGATACTCACACGCTACTCATTTGGCATCACTTTTCTGAAAAAAGTATCGATATAAACCAAAAAACGGCGTGTGGGGGGTGCAAGCATCACTTTCAGATGTTTTTGATGACTTACTTAACTTACTATGTGCTGGGACACCCCTGTACCTGGCAGAGTATAGAGCTGGCCCAGTCACGTGACAGGAGACAGCGAATGAGCGTCGTCAACGTGCAACACACACACAGCCAGCCGACAGCGATGCAGCCAGGCATATCCAGTGTTGTCCATTTGTTGACTTAAAACAGGCATTGTTTTTTTATTTTTTAGTAATGTTTACTGAATATTTTTGTGTGGAGTTTGCATGTTGTCCCCGTGACTGCGTGGGTTCCCTCCGGGTACTCCGGCTTCCTCCCACCTCCAAAGACATGCACCTGGGGATAGGTTGATTGGTAACACTAAATTGGCCCTAGTGTGTGAATGTGAGTGTGAATGTTGTCTGTCTATCTGTGTTGGCCCTGCGATGAGGTGGCGACTTGTCCAGGGTGTACCCCGCCTTCCGCCCGATTGTAGCTGAGATAGGCTCCAGCGCCCCCCGCGACCCCGAAGGGAATAAGCGGTAGAAAATGGATGGATGTTTAAATGATTATCCTAAATCCTAAAAGGGACGGCGTGGCGAAGTTGGTAGAGTGGCTGTGCCAGCAATCGGAGTGTTGCTGGTTACTGGGGTTCAATCCCCACCTTCTACCTTCCTAGTCACGTCCGTTGTGTCCTTGGGCAAGACACTTCACCCTTTGCCTCTGATGGCTGCTGGTTAGCGCCTTGCATGGCAGCTCCCGCCATCAGTGTGTGAATGGGTAAATGTGGAAATACTGTCAAAGCGTTTTGAGTACCTTGAAGGTAGAAAAGCGCTATACAAGTATAACCCATTTATCATTATTTATAAATTCAAATAATTTCCACACAGCAGAATTCACTGTTAGTTGAAAATTGCTTGAGTATTTAAAACAAGATAAGAAAGAGATACAATTTGGAGATTCTTCATCTTTGCATTACAGTTTTATTTTTTTCCAAGAAAATCTTGAATATATGATTGAATGTGATTTTGGTTTTAATCTGTGACATGATTTCTTACATTTCGAAAACATTAGCCTATTTCATATTTCATTAATTGCTAATTATATCACAAACTTTAAAAAATAACTGCAGCTTCTTACAATTCGGATTTGACTGTTAATTGGAAAGCCCTAATATTTAATTATTATTATATATAATATATAGTTATTATTATATATAATATTTAATTTATTTTTCATATTTATTTATTTTAATTTTACTTGTATTATATATTGACCATAATAAATGTGGTATAAATGGTCTGTATTTGTCTTGTGATTTGTCTTAAATAATAACAATAGTAATAATATTTTTGACTGACAAAAAATTGCCAATAAGAAATTATTGGTATCGGTATCGATGAAAATGCAAGAAAAAGTGTCGGTATCGTATCGAATCCTAAAAGTGTGGTATCGCCCATCCCTAACCGGCACGCACCTTAATGTGGAAATTTGATGTTAGTGCAGCCCGCGAGTCTTGAATGAGAGGCGCTCGATAGCGTCATACTTGCCAACCCTCTCGTTTTTCCCGGGAGAGCCCCGAATATCAGAGCGTGATAACACTGCATTTGGCGCCCTCTACAGTCTGCCCTAACAGCGTACCTGCTCGACCACACGTAGAATGCAATTTCAGCTTGCTCACGTAAGTGACAGCAAGGCGTACTACCTCAGCAGCCACACATCTTACACTGACGGTACCAATACCCAGAATCCCATGCAGCCCTAACTCTTCCGCTCAACCAACGCACCGAGAGGGGGGGGGGTTGATGTGTGGGGGGATTTGGTGGTAGCGGGGGTGTATAATGTAGACCGGAAGAGTTAGGGCTGCATGGGATTCTGGGTAATGGTTGTGTTGTGTTTATGTTGTGTTACGGTGGGATGTTCTCCAGAAATGTGTTTTTCTTTCTTTTTTGGTGTGGGTTCACAGTGTGGCGCATATTTGTAACGTAACAATGTTAAAGTTGTTTGATACGGCTACCGTCAGTGTAAGCTGTGTGGCTGATGAGTAAGTATTCTTTGCTGTCTCCTGTGTGTGCAAGTGATAACAACATGCAACATGTGGCTGGACTGGCAGACTGTATGTAAATGCTATAGAGGACAATTACTGCAGTGCAATCAGGGCATGCCCTTTATTTAGTAATTAGAGTGTAAATAGGATTAGTTTTTCCCTGGGAGTAATCTATGAGAGACACTAAGATCCATAAGTCTCCTGGGAAAATCGGGGGTGTCGGCATGTATGTAGCTGAGCCGCATCAGAGTGGTCAAGGAGCCGCATGCGACTCTGGAGCCGCGGGTTGCCGACCCCTGCCCTACACGTATGTGAAAAAAACTATTACTAACTAACTTAAACTAACTTTCACTAACTAACTAATAAGGTTCAGAGAATCTGGAGAAATCACTGCACGTAAGCAGCGAGGCTGAAAACCAACATTGAATGCCTGTGACCTTCGATCCCTCAGGCGGTACTGCATCAAAAACCGACATCAGTGTGTAAAGGATATCACCACATGGGCTCAGGAACACTTCAGAAAACCACTGTCAGAACTACAGTTGGTCGCTACATCTGTAAGTGCAAGTTAAAACTCTACTATGCAAAGCCAAAGCCATTTATCAACAACTCCAAGAAATGCCGCCGGCTTCGCTGGGCTCGAGCTCATCTAAGATGGATTGATGCAAAGTGGAAATGTGTTCTGTGGTCTGACGAGTCCGCATTTCAAATTGTTTTTGGAAACTGTGGACATCATGCCCTCCGGACCAAAAAGGTTTCGGAGCAACAAATGTTGCCATCCAAGCAACATTATCATGGACGCCCCTGCTTATTTCAGCAAGACAATGCCAAGCCACGTGTTACAACAGCGTGGCTTCATAGTAAAATAGTACTATATCAATACCACAACGGAGACCCCGGACTGTTAAACAACTTAAGCTGTACATCAAGCAAGAATGGGAAATAATTCCACCTGAAAAGCTTCAAAAAGTGGTCTCCTCAGTTCCCAAACGTTTACAGAGTGTTGTTAAAAGGAAAAGCCATGTAACACAATGGTAAAACTTTTTTGCAATGTGTTGCTGCCATTAAATTCTAAGTTAATGATTATTTACAAAAACATATGTTTCTCAGTTCAAATATTAAATAGCTTGTCTTTGCAGTCTATTCAATTGAATATAAGTTGAAAAAGAATTTGCAAACAATGGTATTCTGTTTTTATTTATAAATTACACAACGTGCCAACTTCACTGGTTTTGGGTTTTGTACATACTGAAACAAACTATAGTTCTGTCAATGTTTTACTTAATTATTTATTTGGATACAATGCATAATGCCATTTAAAAAAAAAAGAAGTTTGTTATTCAAGACAGAAGTTTGCACTTTATTGATCTCACTGTTGGAGAAATTCAGAGCAGGTGTTGATTCAGCCATGTAAAATTGCTAATGTTAATCAGTAGCACGTATATGGCATATCCAATATCAATTAGCAACGAGATAACGGATTTTGAAAACCTAGAGCCCTACTTTTTAGTGCTTTCTATCAGGCATGCTTGCTTTGTTGGCATGGACAATTGCAACATTATTACAGGTAGTCCGCTATCAATACGCCTGTCTGCCTGCAAAGTGTTGAGCTGGTGCCGGGTCAGCGTGAGTGTCACATGCAACCCAGATATAGAAAATAGGTATCGTTTGATTTTACATGAATCGGCACTCTGGCGCACTGACAGAATGTAGTCGTTACCAAATATTAAAAGTACCAAATTTGGTACATATTCCTGACCACCATCATTTAATAAAATGTATGTAATGGAAATGTAATGTTGGATGATTTTAGAATGTAATACTCCTTTTTTGGTCTGAAAACCTTTATTTGTTTATTTATTTATGACTGTGTCGCCAAAGGCATTGTACTATCCCATGCAGCCTGTAACAATGCACTAAGCAGTATTGTCAAGCTTGTACAAATCACACTGGTGAACACCACAATACATACCAGAGGTGGTCAACGTACATTTCATTCTATTACGAAATATTTAATGCTAAATTGATAATATAATAGCAAAACTTTTTGGCAGGTCATTTATCACAAATTTACACAGAGACATTGCACACCCATTTTAGATTAAGGTTGAGAAAGGCACCTGGGGATCAACACATTGTCTTCATAACTACTGGTAGTTAAAGTAGTAGAGATAATACGTATTTTTGGCATCTTAATGGACATGTTCATTTCTTAGTATTTGACTAGCCAGTGCATCATTGCAAGGGCACTTAAAGAGACACAGTGGGTGCTGGATTTCTGTTGCCATGGAAATATGTTTAAATGTCTAACTACATGTTAAGGTTGCTGTCCATAATGGTATCACCTTTGCTTTGGACAAATGATGGTATGGTTTCACTAGATTTGTACGTACTATAAAATTACCAACAAAAGTGTTAATTATTTTTGTAGCATCATTTGTACAAAAACACTCATGTCTTAAGATGTTGCCAAATCTGCATTTTGGCACATATTTTATTGTTTCAAGTTTTGTTTGGAATTCTGATTATTATACCACTTAATCAAAAAAATCCAAGCAAATATTTTTAAATAAATGCGGCAAAACCATCCATTCCTCTCTTGTGTTATGCATGCTAGTCGCCCTCCCTTACTCAGGCGCAGCCATCAATGTGACCTTTTGAGATGTAACCAATTACAGTAAATAACAGGAATATTCCTGCCAGTTTCGTAATGAGTGAATCAATAAGTGACCATGGAGACCATATTGCAATCTCATATCGTATTTCCCAATGGCGATCACGATGAGTTATAATGTCAAGTGAGTTTCCACCAGTGTTTTCACTATCTGCTCAATTTGGACCGTCCAAGATCTCCAGTCATTCCAAGTCCAAGTTCTCAAAATAAACGGTGTTTTTTGCTCATGTAAAATGTGTTTTCCAAGCAACATAGACTTAGATTCTAGTTTTCTCTCTGCACAACGTCACTTCCTGTCAATGAGAAAGGACGCAAAGAAAAAAAGCTCCGCTTCTGCTACCGGAGTTTTTGTTAAGTCTGAAGATTTTGACCACTGATTTGACCACTGATTTGCGATCACAGCCACAGGAGAGTCACCTGGCATCTTCGATCTGATTTTGGTCAGTTGAGAGGCACTGATACGCTGAAATAAGGCGAGTGGAAGAGCCGTTAGCCTCAAACCAAAGGCGCCTCCCGCAGTTCAAAGCGGTTGCCTAGCAACCAAAAGTTACGGCGAGTTTACAGCTGTTTTAAAGTGATCCCGACGTCGCAGAGTGATATAAGTTGACAGGCTGACACCTCAAATTGATCTCTGAACGGCGCAAAGTACGAAATTGTTGAAAAAACAAGTTAAAAGTGCCGCAAGTCGCTAAAGAAGTAACTGCCCTTAAGACATACGAGGCGCTGACGTCAGTGACTGCCGCGATGCCAAAAGTTAAAGGATTGACTGGAAAGACTGATTTGAAGCTGGGCACAGGACATGATGGGATTCAAGAAGGGATACTACAAAAAATACTCCAGGAATTTAAAGAAGAAATGATAGAAAAATTGGAAGAATTGATTGATGGATGGAAAGAGGATATGAAAGAAATGAAAGAAGAAATTAAAGAAATGAAAAAAGAGAACAACTCCAGAAATAAAGAAGCCACTGAAATGAGCAAACAAATGAAGATCCTTCAAGAAGACAACAACATGCTGAGGAACATCATAGATGAAATGGATCAGGATAAAGGAATGAATGATATCATCGTGACAAGGCACCGAATTAAACCAAGATCCTATGCGAAAGCTGTGAATAATGAAGGTGAACCAGATGAAATGGATATGGTCTCAGCAGAACAGCAAGTGGTAAACTTTCTGCAATCAAAAGAAATTGAAATTGACATTAATACCATCGAAACATGCATCCCACTGAACGGAAGAAACAACAACGCCACTCCAGTCGTGCTTGTGAAACTCGTAAACAGAAAATCTAAAATGGCATTGCTGAGACAGGGAAAGAAGCTGAAGGGAACAAATGTGTACATGAATGAGCATCTCACAAAACGCAATGCTGGAATCGCCAAGAAAGCACGCGACTTGAGAAGGCAGGGAAAAATCCAGGGAACTTGGAGCGCCAACTGTAAAATCTACATCAAGCTGAATGGAAGTCCAGAAGCAAGAGTAATTGTTGTCCATGACATCAAGGACCTGGACAATTTTTAAAGTTTACACAGCTTCCACAACAACGATGATAATGGACACTGACAGAAAACAAGCACCTAAATTCAGCATCAGCACTACTATGTTCCAAGGGACGACTAAACAAGAGGACCTAGATTCAAGATTGCATCCACCTACACTTACAGAGATTATTGAAACAACATCAAAGTTTGTTGAACAAGAAAATATGGAACTAAAAAATTTCTGCAACAAAGATCACAAAAACCAGGATTTGGAAAATGATATAGATCCAGATACAAATGTTTTCTCCCACATCAGTAATAGTTGTTTTTATTATACAGATGATCAATATAATAGCAACATTGAATGTGATAACAAATTGTCAATTATTCATTTTAATAGTATAAGCTTGTATGCAAATTACAATAACATTAAGAACTTTTTGGAACACATCAACGAACCCTTCAAAGTGATTGCTGTCACCGAAACATGGATTGATGATAAAAAAGGAATAGATTTTGATCTGGAGGGATATGAACTAAACTACATCAACAGAACCAACACAAATGGAGGAGGAGTAGCTGTGTACGTGATGAAGAACCTGAACTACAAAGTGGTAAAAAACATGTCATTTGCCATTGATAATATCTTAGAATGTATAACCATTGAAATATGTCAGGAAAAAAGCAAAAACATATTCATCAGTTGTATATATAGATCACCTAAGTCAAGTATAGAAACATTTGAAGAATGGATCAAGGCAACTTACATGGACAATGGTCAAAGAATAATGTTCTTATGTGGTGACTTTAATATTGACTTATTGAACCCCAACAAGCAAAAGTCTATTGATGACTTCATTGATACAATGTACAGCATCAGTCTATATCCTAAAATCACAAGGCCAAGCAGAATCACAGCACACTGTGCCACGCTTATTGATAATATTTTTACCAATGATTTTGATAATAACACTACAAGTGGTCTACTTATAAGCGACGTTAGTGATCATCTGCCAGTTTTTACAATATATGATGGAAACTACAAGAAGAACATGGAAGACAAAAGGACATTTCGAAGACTATGCACAGAGAAGAGGATGACTGCCTTCAAAATTGAGCTACAAAAGCAAGATTGGGACAATGTGTATAATGAAAAAGAGGTTGATGAAGCATATGAACATTTCTTAAACAAGTTCATAATACTTTATGACAAACATTGTCCATGGATACAACTCAGTAACAAGCAGAGAAAGAATAATCAACCATGGATGACAAAAGGATTAAAAAATGCTTGTAAGAAGAAGAATACACTATATAGAGAATTTATAGCACAAAGAACTATAGAGGCAGAAATTAAGTACAAAAAGTATAAAAACAAGTTAACAGACATACTACGATCATGTAGAAAAGAATATTACAGTGAATTGTTGGACAGGAACGAAAATAATATGAGAGCAACATGGGGCATCCTCAATAGCATTATTAAAAATGGAACTAAGAGGGACTACCCTCAATACTTCTTAGATGAAAATAAAAAAAATGACAACATAAAGGAAGTAGTTGAAAGCTTCAATAATTATTTTGTAAATATTGGACCAAAATTGGAAGAAAGGATTCCAGACCCAGTTCCAATTGAGGACTATAATGATACCATAGAGCGAAATTCCAACTCCATGTTCCTCAGTAATGTGACACAGGAGGAAATAGTTACAATTGCAAAAAAATGTAAATCTAAGACTTCAACTGATTGTAACGGAATTGATATGGAAACGATAAAAAAGGTTATTGAAGAGATCTCAGGACCATTAATGTATATTGGTAACCTATCATTTCAAACAGGTACATTTTCAAACAAAATGAAAATAGCTAAAGTTGCACCAATTTATAAGACTGGAGATAAACATCAATTTACAAATTATAGACCTGTTTCTCTACTTCCACAATTTTCTAAAATCATTGAAAAACTGTTCAATAACAGATTAGAAAGTTTCATAAATAAAAATAGAATACTCGAAGAGAACCAATATGGATACAGAGCTAATGTTTCAACTTCAATGGCTTTAATTGAAATTACAGAAGAAATTACCAATGCAATAGATAGTAAAAAATGTGCAGCAGCGGTTTTTATGGATCTAACTAAAGCATTTGACACAATTAATCACAATATTTTAATCAAAAAACTAGAACGATATGGCATCAGAGGGTTAGTCTTAAACTGGATAAGAAGTTATCTAACGAACAGGAAACAATACGTGAAGCTAGGCGAACACACGTCTACAACGCTAAATATATCCTGTGGTGTACCTCAGGGATCAATACTAGGACCTAAATTATTCAATCTCTATATAAATGACATTTGTAAAGTTACAAAAGATTTAAAGTTAGTATTATTTGCGGATGATACAACAGCGTTTTGTTCAGGAGAGAACACACAGGAGATAATACAAATAATAACAGAAGAAATTAACAAATTAAAAAGATGGTTTGACAAAAACAGACTATCGTTGAATCTTAGTAAAACTAAAATAATGCTATTTGGTAACAGTAGAAGAGAAAGTCAAACACAAATACAAATAGACGGAATAGAAATTGAAAGAGTAAACAAAACCAAATTTCTAGGTATAATGATTGATGATAAATTGACTGGAAATCTCACGTAAAAAATATACAACATAAAGTTGCAAGAAACACGTCAATAATGAATAAAGCAAAACATGTTCTAGACCAAAAATCCCTTCATATTCTCTACTGCTCACTAGTGTTACCATATCTGAGCTACTGTGTAGAAATATGGGGAAATAATTACAAAAGTACACTTCATTCATTAACGGTGTTACAAAAAAGATCAGTTAGAATAATACATAATGTTGGATATAGAGAACATACAAACCCTTTATTTATTGAATCAAAAATACTGAAATTCCACGACATAGTGAATTTGCAAACAGCTAAAATTATGCACAAAGCAAACTATAACCTGCTACCCAAGAATATACAACAATTCTTCTCAAAAAAAGAGGAGAAATATAATCTTAGAGAAAAACGTAATTTAAAACATTTGTTTGCACGTACAACACTTAAGACCTTCAGTATATCAATATGTGGAATTACATTATGGAATGGATTAAGCAAAGCAATCAAACAATGTAGTAATATGATCCACTTCAAGAAACTCTTCAAACTTAAAGTGTTTACAAAGTACAATGAAGAAGAACCATGACAAACATTCTCAATTTATTTCATCCATCCATTCATTAATTCTTAAAGTAGTCTTACTTATCTCATCATATGAAATATGACTTACTTCACCAATTATTATTATTAAATTCTTACTATTATTTATTTATTTATTTTTATTGTAATTACTTATGGAGTTTATTGTGAAAAAATTGTGAACAGGAAGTGAACAAAAAGTTTTGCAACTGTTATGTAAAGAAAAGGGGTAGGATTAAATAAGCTCTGCTTCTTCCTACTCCTTTTCGAACATGTTGAAAAGAAACTGGAAATTGTGATGTATCATGTTGTATGCTTGCATGTTCGAAATAAACTCAAACTCAAACTCAAACTCAAACTCTATTTCCGGACTGAACCACATATTAATTTGTCCGTCATACTATAAACTGTAATCAACACCATGCAGACAACCTTTGAAGATTGTTTACCCGACTGAAAAAAACAAATGGAAATCAATGCCCTGCAAATATCGTCTTGTCTCAACAAATGCAATGTGTTACTTATTTCTGGCTTTGATCAATGTCCAAATATTTGCAAGGTGGCTGTGACATACAACTCTATCACACATTTAATATTCTATTCTACAATATTTATATTTTATGTTTCCACCATATGTATGAAAGAGATAGAGAATACAAGATAAACACATTTGTTCTTCCTGCCTCAAGCCACACTTTATATGTCAGTGTGTTTCTTTGACATTAGAAGTCTCCTGCAAACACTGAAACTACTGAACCTGGCAGTAAAAAATGATTGACACTTACCACCCACTACCTACTACTGCTGCTGTCTCGGCACATTTTGAGATGGCTGATGCGTATGAATGATGTAGTGTGCCAGCTCGTCAAACACTGTCAGTCCTCAAAGGGCTCAGCTCTACAAGCATCGGGCCACTATGTGGATATCAGGTTAGGCCTGGGCTAATAACACATTTTGTTCGATGATATATTGACTTACACATTATTGTCGATAAACGATATTATTGTCACCTATATTTGGAGACCAAAATAACCACTGATGTAATGGTAATACATAATAATACTCCAAGTATACCATTTCAAATGTAATGAAGTTGTATTTTTTAACATATTTTAAACAAACAAATAATAAGAATAAAATATACTCCGTCTGTAAGCAAAATGTTGCACTTTAATAAAAATCACAACCAACAGCAATAAAATATGTTCTGTCTCTGTTAAGGAGGGACTGGGGGGGGGGGGGGGGGGGGGCTTAAGTCTACACAACCAAAACAATAAATACAATGGCTAAATAAAGTTATTGTGACCAAAATGATCACAGTTACCATTATTATTGTGGTATTAATTATTATGCTCAAATAGTACTTATACACACAGTAAAATATTTTAACCAAGTTGTATTTTATATTAACTAAAGAATGTTTATCTTCTTCCATTTTGATTTCTAAACGTTCTGGAAAGTTTTAAAAAACAAAAGTAAATTGTGTGATCAGTTATTTCACTTCCGGTTTTTGTGGCGTCATGAAAGTTCAATTACCGGTACTGTTGAACGGAGTCCGTGTCTGTTTCAACTTGACACTGCTGAGTAGATATTGATATGTTGTATATGTACTATATATTCTGATGTGAATACTGCAGCTCAGTTGTTGAGACAGTAATGTGTTTTTAGAAGTTTGGGGAATGACATTTCTTGAGGTATGTGGGCTTGTATTAAGCCTCAGGGAGTTGAACGCCCCTGCCTTACATAGTTCCGGGTCACCCTTGGGCAAGGTGTAGCACCCGAATGCCCCCCCCCCCATCAGGGTTACGATACCCCCCATGAACTACACTAAAATAGGATGCGTTACCCGGCCCGGAGGAAGCCCGGGGCCCTCCTCCGGAGCTAGGCCCGGAGGTAGGGCTCGTCAGCGAGCGCCTGGTGGCCGGGCTTGCCACGGAGCCCGGCCGGGCACAGCCCGAAGAAGCTACGTGGACACACCATCTTCTCTGCCACGTGGGCCCACCACCCGCGGTCGGAACCAGTGGGGTCGGGTGCGCTGCCAAGTGAATGGCGGTGAAAGTGGAGGCTCCGGACGGACCAATTCGGGGCAGCAGAGGCTGACTTTCGGGACGTGGAACGTCTCTACGCTGGTGGGGAAGGAGCCTGAGCTGGTGCGAGAGGTGGAGCGCTACCGGTTGGATCTGGTGGGGCTTACCTCTACGCATAGCAAGGGCTCTGAAACCACACTCCTGGACAAGGGATGGACCTTGTTCACTTCTGGAGTTGCTCAGGGTGTGAGGGCACAGGCGGGGGTGGGGATACTCACGAGTCCCCGGCTGAGTGCCTGTACGTTGGAGTTCACCCCAGTGGACAAGAGGGTCGCCTCCCTTCGCCTTAGGGTTGGAGGGGGGAAAACTCTGACTGTTGTTTGTGCATATGCACCAAACAGGAGTTCAGAGTATTCAGCCTTCTTGGATACCTTGCATGGGGTCCTGTATGGGGCGCCGGCAGGGGATTCCATAGTCTTGCTGGGGGACTTCAACGCGCACGTGGGCAATGACAGTGATACTTGGACTGGCGTGATTGGGAGGAACGGTCTCCCTGATCTGAACCTGAGTGGTGGATTGTTATTGGACTTCTGTGCTAGTCACGGACTTGCGATAACAAACACCATGTTCAAGCATAAGGATGCTCATAGGTGTACCTGGTACCAGAGCACCCTAGGCCAAAGATCAATGATCGATTTTGTAATCGTATCAGCTGATCTGAGGCCGTATGTTTTGGACACTCGGGTGAAGAGAGGGGCTGAACTGTCAACTGATCACCATCTGGTGGTGAGTTGGGTTAGATGGCGGGGGAACCTCTGGACAGACCTGGCAAACCCAAGCGTGTAGTGCGGGTGAACTGGGAACGTTTGGAGGAGTCCTCTGTCCGGAAGGACTTCAACTCCCACCTCCGGCGGGACTTCTCTGCCATCCCTGTGGAGGTTGGGGACATTGAACAGGAATGGGCAATGTTCAAAGCCTCTATTGCTAAAGCTGCAGATGCGAGCTGTGGCCAGAAGGTCTTAGGTGCCTCAAGGGGCGGTAACCCTCGAACACCCTGGTGGACAGTGGTGGTCAGGGAAGCCGTCCGACTGAAGAAGGAGTCCTACCGGGGTATGTTATCCCAGGGGACTCCGGAGGCAGTTGCAAGGTACCGACGGGCCCGAAGGGCAGCGGCCGTGGCTGTGGACGAGGCTAAGCAGAGGGTGTGGGAGCAGTTCGGGGAATCCATGGAGAAGGACTATCGGGCGGCACCAAAGCTGTTCTGGAAGACCATACGGCACCTCAGGAGGGGGAAGCAGGGAACCATCCAAGCTGTGTACGGCAAGGATGGGACTTTGCTGACTTCAAGTGAGGAAGTCGTGGGGCGTTGGAAAGAGCACTTTGAGGAACTCCTGAACCCAAATACATCAGACACACCCTCCCTGATAGGAGCAGGGCCTGAGGATGATGGGGGATCGACGTCGATCTCTCGGAGTGAAGTCACTGAGGTAGTTAGACAACTCCACAGTGGCAAAGCTCCGGGGGTTGACGAGATCCGTCCAGAAATGCTGAAGGCTCTGGGTGTTGATGGGCTGTCTTGGTTGATACGCCTTTTCAACATTGCGTGGAAGTCTGGGACAGTACCGAGGGAGTGGCAGACTGGGGTGGTGGTTCCCCTTTTCAAAAAGGGGGACCAGAGGGTGTGTGCTAATTACAGGGGTATCACACTACTCAGCCTCCCTGGGAAAGTTTACGCCAAGGTACTGGAAAGGAGGGTACGGCCGATAGTCGAACCTCAGATTCAAGAGGAGCAATGTGGATTCCGTCCTGGTCGTGGAACAACTGACCAACTCTTTACGCTTGCGGGAATCCTGGAGAGGGCCTGGGAGTATGCCTATCCAGTCTACATGTGTTTTGTGGATTTGGAGAAGGCATATGACCGCGTCCCTCGGGAGATCTTGTGGGAGGTGCTGAGGGAGTACGGAGTGAGGGGAACCCTGTTGAGGGCCATCCAATCTCTGTACAACCAAAGCGAGAGTTGTGTCCGGGTGCTTGGATGTAAGTCGGATCCGTTTCCAGTGGGGGATGGTCTCCGCCAGGGCTGCGCTCTGTCACCTATCCTGTTTGTGATTTTCATGGACAGGATTTCTAGGCGGAGTCGTGGCCATGGCGGAGAGGGTATACGTCTCGGGGGGCTAAAGGTTGCGTCACTGCTGTTTGCAGATGATGTGGTCCTGATGGCACCTTCGGTTCGTGACCTTCAGCTCTCACTGGATCGGTTCGCAGCCGAGTGTTCAGCGGCTGGAATGAGGATCAGCATCTCCAAATCTGAGGCCATGGTTCTCAGCAGGAAACCGATGGTTTGTACAGTCCGGGTAGGGGACAGGACTCTGTCCCAGGTGGAGGAGTTTAAGTATCTCGGGGTCTTGTTCACGAGTGAGGGAAAGATGGAGAAGGAAATCAGCCGGAGAATCGGAGCAGCTGGGGCAGTATTGCAGTCTCTCTGCCGCACTGTTGTGACGAAACGGGAGCTGAGCCAGAAGGCAAAGCTCTCGGTCTACCGAGCTATCTACATTCCTACTCTCACCTATGGTCATGAAGTGTGGGTAATGACCGAAAGAATAAGATCGCGGATACAAGCGGCCGAAATGAGTTTCCTCAGAAGGGTGGCTGGCATCTCCCTTAGAGATAGGGTGAGAAGTGCAGTCACCCGAGAGAGACTCGGAGTAGAACCGCTGCTCCTTCGCTTGGAAAGGAGCCAGCTTAGGTGGTTCGGGCATCTCGTGCGGATGCCTCACGAGCGTCTCCCTAGGGAGGTCCTCGTTGCACGTCCCACTGGGAGGAGGCCCCGCGGCAGGCCAAGGACCAGATGGGGGGATTACATCTCCTCTCTGGCCTGGGAACGCTTCGGGATTCCCCAGGAGGAAGTCGCAAATGTTGCTCTGGAGAGGGAAGTCTGGGGGTCTTTGCTGGAGCTGCTGTCCCCGCGACCCGATTCCGGATAAGCGGTTGAAGATGGATGGATGGATGGATGAAACCCACTACTACCGACCACGCAGTCTGATAGTTTATATATCAATGATGAAATCTTAACATTGCAACACATGCCAATACGGCCGGGTTAACTTATAAAGTGCAATTTTAAATTTCCCGCTAAACCTCCGGTTGAAAACTCCTTTGGATGATGACGTGTGCGCGTGACGTAGCCAGTGAAACAGAGGTATGGATCCCCCATTGAAGCCAATACAAAATAGCTCTGTTTTCATCTCATTATTCCACAGTATTCTGGACATCTGTGTTGGTGAATCTGTTGCAATTTGTTCATTGCATTATGGAGAAAGAAGCTGAGCAAGCAAAGAAGAAAGTTATCGGTGCAAAGCGGAGTATTTTGCAAGGGAAGTCAGCAACACAACACAGCCGGTGTTTCATTGTTTACATTCCCGAAAGATGCAGTCAAGATCGAAGAACTCGGACAACAGAGACTCTTACCAGGAGGACTTTGACTTCGATACACAGACGCCTGTAGAGAACTGGGACAACACAGACTCTTACAAGGATTACTTTGATTTGGATACACAGACGCAGAACCGTGAGTATGCAGCTGCGCTTCCAAACATTTGATCGCTTGCCCGTACGTGCGTGTCACGTATGTAACTTTGGGTAAATATATAAGCTTTATGAACCTTGGGTTAGGTGAACGGTCCTTTGGGCTGAGTGATTGTGTGTGTTGTGCAGGTGTTTGAATTGTATTGGCGGGTTATATGGATGGGAGCTAGGAGCTAGGAGCTAGCATAACAAACACCTAGGTGTTTTTATGCAGGATTAATTTGTGGCATATTAAATATAAGCCTGGTTGTGTTGTGGCTAATAGAGTATATATATGTCTTGTGTTTATTTACTGTTGTAGTCATTCCCAGCTGAATATCAGGTCCCACCCGCGCGCTTCCAAACATTTGATCGCTTGCCCGTACGTGCGTGTCATGTACGTAACTTTGGGTAAATATATGAGCTTTATGAACCTTGGGTTAGGTGAACGGTCCTTTGGGCTGGTTGTGTTGTGGCTAATAGATATGTCTTGTGTTTATTTACTGTTGTAGTCATTCCCAGCTGAATATCAGGTCCGACCCGCCTCTCACAGCATCTTCCCTATCTGAATCGCTTCCACTCCCCACTAGTCCTTCACTTGCACTTTCCTCATCCACAAATCTTTCATCCTCGCTCAAATTAATGGGGAAATCGTCGCTTTCTCGGTCTGAATCGGTCTCACTTCTGGCCGCCATCACTGTAAACAATAGGGAACTTTGCGGAAATGTTCAATTGACTACGTCACGCTACTTCCGGTAGGGGCAAGGCTTTTTTTTTGTCAGATACCAAAAGTTGCGATCTTTATCGTCGTTGTTCTCTACTAAATCCTTTCAGCAAAAATATGGCAATATCGCGAAATGATCAAGTATGACACATAGACTAGATCTGCTATCCCCGTTTAAATTAAAAAAAATAATTTCAGTAGGCCTTTAATAGGGTAATGCTTACCATTACCACCGTTTATTTGTAGTACAAACACTCACAGCTGCTGCAACCGATGAAAAAGAGTGATGTTAGCCGTAACAACGCAAATATATGCCGATTATTGAGGCTGTAAAACGTACTGACTTCATATTTGTTTTATCGTCTGGTTAATTCACTTATCGAATTTTGGAAGGCCCGGTTTGAGCTCCAAATTGTGGGCGGCCCTGCATCAGAATGCTGATATTCCCTACAGAAGAATGGAGGAAATGTCATATTGCATAGTGTGTGTTTCAGCAGCATCTTCATTCCGAATCACGAGAGGTGTGCTGTCTATCATTCACAAACCTTATATAAGACATGAACACATATGTTTTTCTTTTTTTATGCATTCTAACTTGTAAATAAATAAATACATAGTCCGCTAACAATGTAGTCAATGTGGGCTCGCTATTTCACACACAAAACCCACTTACTAACCATCCAAAACCCGCTAACAATACTCTATATACATATCGTGACCTGAATATTAACCAAATATTAGTTGTTATTATAAGGGCCAACGCGGACAAACTATTTTTTTTTGCGGCGGATTGATAGCACACAGCTAAGTAGCCCTCTGTTGCCTTTTTTGTGAGCTGGCCGCGATGTCCTGCTGCTCCCGCATTGTAGAAATCAGTGACACACACGGCTGTCCACTTCAGTGGTGTAGACTTTACTGAACCAACTGCGCATGCCCCGAACATACATACACAACTACAGATGCCCATAAGGGACATCCACTATATCTCCCCTTCTCCAATGTACAACAAGGAATGAACAATCATTGCAATGTATTTATAAATAAGCATCACCATTTATAATTAATCAGCCTAACACCCTATAAAGGCATTATGTATGAGAATTGCATAACAAATTCCTTACCATCCTCTTTTCTCCCTGAGAAAGAAAAAACAACAACAACAACAACACAAAACAACAACAGTGTTGCCAACTTACAGTCAAACAGTAACTGCCTTTATTTTTTTTTTTTTCATTACACAAGATGTGTTTCGTTATGTCCTGTCCTTTCACGAGACATAGTCTTTAAGCCACCCCGGTGGCTTTACCTGCCGTCTTGGAGCATCTCTTGCTTTCGGTGTCTGGGTTACCTGCTCTCCGATTGGTGTACCTGGTGTTGCTTCCCTCTCTGTTCTGTGTTCCTTTTGTGGGGTTGGTGGCTCTTGTGGGGCCAACTGTGGCTGGAGCTGTGGCTCAGGGAGAGCCTGAAGGTGAGCCCTGTTTCTCCTCACCTCCTCTGCTCCAGTGTCGACCACATAGGAGCGTGGCGTGTCGGCCTTCCTGATCACTGTAGCTGTTTGTTTTGAGGGAGATATCCATACTGACTGTCCAGGCCTCAGCTCGGGCTGCTGTCAAAGTTCTGAGCCTGTGTGCATTTCAGCTGATAGTCCTTTTTCTTGAAGGCCTTTGTTCTAGGCCGTTGTGGTTTGAGGTTGGATGGCGCTTGTGGCAGCGGCGAGCGGAGACGCCTTCCCATCAGGAGCTCGCTTGGTGACAGTCCATGGTGCAATGGTGTGACTCTATATGCTAACATTGCCCTGTATGGGTCCTCCTCATTCTTAAGTAACAACCATTTTACCGTCTTGACAGCCCTCTCCGCCTCTCCGTTACTCTGGCTGAAGTAAGGGCTACTAGTCACGTGCGAAAAGTCATAATCTCTGGCGAAGGCTGTGAACTCTGCTGATGAGAACTGTGGACCATTGTCACTTCGTAGCTCCTCTGGGACTCCGTGCCTGCAGAACATGGCTTTAAGTGTATTGATAATCCCCTTAGATGTGGTAATTGGGGTTTTCTCAATGTCAATGTATCTCGAATAATAGTCCACTGCTAACAGGTATGAGCTGCCTTTCAGGTAAAACGTATCCACCCCCACCTTTTGCCAGGGGCGCTGGGGCAGTGCTGATGGGATCATGGGCTCAGGATGCTGTGATTGGCTTTTAATACATGTTACACACTGTGCCACCATTTTAGTGATTTGACTCGTTATGCCCACCCACCACACTGACTGCTCTGCTCTTGCTTTGCATTTAGATATACCCATATGACCTTCATGCAGACGGGCCAGCATTTCTGCCTGCATAGTCTCAGGAATCACAATCCTCTGACCTTTCATTAAAAGTCCTCCTGCACAGTATAGTTCGCCCTGGTACTTCCAGTAGGGCTTTAGCTGCTCTGGCAGCTCTTCCTGTCTGGGCCACCCCCTTTTGCATAGCTCTCTAAGCCGTCTGCATATGGAGTCCTGCTCTTGTGCATCTCTAATCTGTTGTAGTTTTGCCTTAGATGCAGGTAGGCACTGTTGCACTGATTCCACAAACACCTTCACCTCCCCTTCTAGCTCCCTTTCATCTTCTGTGAGTGTGCGCACGATGGGTGCGCGTGATAACGCATCTGCCGTTATCAATGCTTTCCCTGGGACATGTACTATTTGATATGAGTACCTGAGGAGCCTGAGGCGAAAGCGCTGGATTCTCGGAGGTAGGTCATCCAGTGCCTTTGTTCCCAACAGAGCTAACAGTGGCTTGTGGTCTGTTTCTAGGGTGAACTGCAGGCCTATTAGGTATGAGCTGAGCCTTTCGCATGCCCATGTAACTGCAAGCGCCTCCTTTTCTACCTGTGCATATCTCTCTTCAGCATCAGAGAGACTGCGTGATATGTATGCTATTGGTCGCCACTCTTTGTTCTCTTGCATCTGAGTGAGAACTGCCCCGAGCCCAAAAGAAGAAGCGTCTGCGGACACTCTTGTTTTGGCACCTGGCCTGTACTGTGCCAGCACCCTGTCTGAGGCCAGCTCCCTTTTCACTTTTTCAAATGCGGCCTGTTGCACTTCTCCCCATACCCACTCACTCTCTTTTGCTAACAAGTCTCGGAAAGGTTTGGTTATGTCTGTGAAAAAAGGCAAAAATTTACCCACGTATGTTGCCATGCCTAGAAACCTTCTCACATCTGCTACATTTTGCGGAGTAGACATATCTGTGATTGCTCTGACTTTTTCAGGGTCCGGTGCTATGCCCTCGCCACTGATTTTGTGTCCCACAAACACTAACTCTGGCTGTGCGAATGCACATTTTTCATTTAGGGTGAGCCCAGCATCCTGAAGTCTGGAGAGCACCGCTGTCATCCTCTCATCATGCTGTTCCCGGTCCACCCCACACACCGATATGTCGTCAGCATGACAAACAACCCCTGTCAGTCCTTCTAAGAGCTGCGACATGCGGCGTTGAAAGTGTTCTGGCCCTGAGCTAATTCCAAATGGTAGGACATTGAAACAAAAGCGGCCACAGGGGGTTACAAATGTTGTAAGTTCTCTGCTTTCTTCTGCCAAGGGAATCTGCCAAAAACCAGACCGGGCATCCAGCTTGGTGAATACCTTTGCTCCGTCTAACTGTGCCAGTGACTGCTCTACTGATGGCAATATGTGCCTCTCCCTACATACTGCCTCATTAAGTCTGGTCAGATCCACACAGATTCTGATTTTCCCATTAGGTTTAACTACGGGCACCATGCCTGCACACCATGCTGTTGGCCTTTCTACCTTCGAAATGACCCCCATCTTTTCCATCCTCTCTAACTCCTCCTTTACTTTCTCTGTCAGAGGAATCGGCACCCTGCGTGGTGTCGTGAGTGCATAGGGCCTCGCATACTCCTTCAATCGAATGCTGTAGTCCCCATCGAGCCTACCTAGACCAGCAAACACTGTGGGAAACCTGTTTTTAAATGTTTCCCCTGGATCCTCTACTTCATCTACTCGCTCCACCAGCCGCAGGGCCTCTACAGCTGGAAGGCCTAGTAGGGGTCTGACCAATAAGTCCACCACAAACACGGGCTGGGTGACTGTTCCATTGTTACTCTTAAGCTGACATTTTACCTGCCCCGCAACTTGTAGTACAATGTTATTGGGGCCATATAGTCTCTTGGTTGTTTGCATCAAGGGGCCATCTCTGCTATATTTATACAGATTGGTGGGGATCGCGGTGAACGCTGCACCTGTGTCAATTTTGAAGGAGATTACCTCTCCATTAAGTTCAATGTCCGTGTGCCAGCCTGAGTTTTGCCCTCTTAGCTCACCCATAAAGAGGGAATCCTGTTGCAGTTCGTCCTGTACTTCATGCACAGGCTGCATGGAACGACACACAGCTGCAAAATGTCCTCGTTTGCGGCACTTCCTGCATTCCGCATTGTTAGCTGGGCACTCCTTCCAGTTATGGGGGCCCCTTCCACATTTTTGACATCTCTCTGAACTACTTACAGTCTCTGTTTGTCTTGATCTCGCCTGGCCGTGTTGTTTGTGTCCCTGCATTTCCTGTCTTCTAAATGGACGTGAGATAGCATCAACCTCTCTCCTCTCCTCTGCCTGTGGAGACTCACCCCGCATCACAGCCTGTTGCTGTTTAACCACCTCTGACTGTTTAACCTGGCTTATAGCTTTTTGTAAAGTTAAATCAGCATCAATTTGTAACTTTTCTGACAGAGCGATATTCCTTATCCCTACTACTATGCGGTCACGTATTAACTCCTCCCGAAGCACTCCAAAGTTACAGTGTTCAGCCAGTTTATGTATTGCTGTTATAAAGCTATCTGCCGACTCACCAGGCTCCTGTTTCCGTACATTAAACTGCGCGCGCTCAAATATGACATTGTGTCTCCCAACAAAATAATCACTGAAAGTTTTTATCACCGCAGCATAGTTCTGTTTTTGATCCGATGTCAATGGAGAAGCATCCAAAATGTCCTCCGCATCTTCTCCCATGAAGTACATCAGCGTGTTGACCTGGAAAGCGTCCCCTTTCTTGTCCAGTCCTGACGTCACTCGATACCTCTCGAATCTTTTGCTCCATCTCGGCCATTTCTTCCCGTCTCCGCAGTCGAACTTTTCTGGCGGGCTAACTTGAAAGTTGTCTCCATGGGCGGGAAGCGCCGGTGCATTGCCTTCACTCATTGTGATAGCTAACTTGGGAACGAACTAATTAACTCGTACTATTAAAACAAAAACACTACCTTTCGCCGTCGGCATAAGTCTTTATATGTCCTCTCTGACACATTTAATAACTTGGCGCGGTTGTTTAGACACTTCTGACACCATGTAGAAATCAGTGACACACACTTTCCACTTCAGTGGTGTAGACTTTACTGAACCAACTGCGCATGCCCCGAACATACATACACAACTACGGATGCCCATAAGGGACATCCACTACACGCATCATCACGTTTCAGCTCGTCAAAGTTATTCTAGATTATAAATGATGCCTCTCATCTGGATATTAGGAGGATTTAGCCATGAATCTAGAAATTGTTCATCTGTGACATTCAATGTATACCTGGAGATGGAGACAAACATACAAAACCGAAAACAGTGTCTGCAGGGAGACTTTTCCTTGTTAACCCTCTGTGTGCATCATAATTAATTCTTCATATGAACCAGAAGATATGGACATCCTATCAGTCGTCATCACAGTGAGAGCAGACATTGTACAGAAAGCTACCATTTTAATATTTTTGTTGTTTGTATTTCTTGTTTAGCTCTTAGCAATACTGCTACATGATGCTTAGTGTTTCACTAAAGCTGGATTTGTTTAGCAGAGCTTCTAAAACTTGTAGCTTATCCTCCTTATATTCAAGATCAACAAAATACATTTTTGGATCATCGTTTTATCCCAAAGTAATCATTGGCGCTCACAATATCTGCATAATTTGCATTGTTTTTGGTGAGGAAGGGATCTGTGGTTCCTACCTCTACGTCACGCGATGACGTGTCTGGCTAGCTTATTATCTTTCAAAATGGATTGGGAATTTCTGTGAGATTGATACTATTCTGATCAGATCTATTTACTTTGAAACTTTGTAAGTCTTTCGGTGTCATACATCAGATGATAATAGCCTCAATATAGAGGCAACTTGTTTTTCCACTCTTCTGGTACTTCAAAGTAATTATCAAATAAGGCTGCAAGATCAGTTGTTGCAGGTTGTAGCAATACAACTAAAGAAGAGGTCAGCCTGCATAAATTCTCCAGTCAAATTTACTTGCGCATAATAGGACAGACCAAGTGACATGAGTGTAATTTTCAGCAATCATTTTAATGATTGTTACTTCAAATAAGAAGGGTTTTGGTTAGTTTGGATGGTACATTGTTTTAAAGATTCAAGCTAAATGCACTCCGAGGAGTCCCCTAAAGGGGAGAAAGACTGAGTCAAAGCCTGCAGAAAAACTGAGAAAGAACAGCAGACCCAAGAGAAAAAAAAGGTAAAATACTAGTTTTTTATTTTTGTGTCTTCTTTTACTGACATTTTCCTTAAGATGCTTGAGGAAATGTTGAAAGAGCATCTGGAAGTGGAGATGGACGAGCAAGGAAGTGTGGGAGTAGCAATTTTTGGGTTTTTACTTTTTGCTCATAATGTCAACCATATGAGTTTTGAAGTAATCTGTCACGGCCAGGGCACATTGGAATGCGTCCTCATCCTTGGGCTTGGAGTGTCGCACCTCGGGACACGCCCACGACCGCTCACATGCAGGGACGCGCCGCGCGTGTCCGCTCTGCAGCAGCCGCCAGCTGCAATCATTCACTGGCAATCGGCGCACCTGTCAGTAATGAGGAAGCTGCCTTTATAAGCCTGCTGAACCGGCCATCAGGCGCCGGAATATAGTCTCCTTCATACCCTCCGTCACCTTTATAGTGAGCTGTGCGTCTCACTTGCCCCGGATCTCCCTCTGGACTCTGACTGCCTCCCTCAATCCTTGACTTCCCCCGCATTGGACTCGGACTTCTCTCTCCCCTGGACTTCCTCATCTCTCGTTCAACACTTGGTAACACACACTTCAGCTAACTACACACATAGCCTTACACCACATACACTTTTGGATCTAGTTCACGCTCCACTCTACTGTTTTTTTGTATAGTTTGATTATTATATATATATATATGTAGTTAAAATATATAATAAATCATTGTTCATACTTCCCCTGGTGTCTGTTTGCCGTCACCTCCCCTTAGTCCAACCATAACATAATCATGGACAAGAACGACAAAAACATGCAAGTAAGTAATCAAATATAAGTTTTATATTTCTTTATCCACACTGGCTATGCTTGGAAATGGGCTCCAGTTCTAAAGATGGTGTCACACCAAGAGGGGCGGCATATCGAGTCTAATGATGGAAACGGGGTGTTCCAAGTACACTTAGTTAAAGTATCTTGCGAATACTCAAAATCTATTTGTTGTTATGGGAAATGACTGCCAGAATAATTTTCAGGAGCAACAATTAAATAAAGAGAACTTGTTACTGCAATGTACATGTACCGGTACTTGAAGATGGTTTCAAGTTTTGAGCAGCTATAATGAATTGAGTCATGCTAATTTATTGTCGCCAAACAATCTTTGCTGCATATTTATAGGTCATTATTCAAAGACAAGTCTTTAAAAGTCACCTAATAAGCCTAAATGCAGGGGCTCTTCGGAAATTGACCACTCTTAAGAGCGTAACATTCGGATTGAAGCAATGTAGATAACAGTGGTGCTCACACAAATACATTCAATATTTGTGACATCGCAAAAAAGCAACAAATTCAATACTGTCAACAAAAGAACTAAAAGAAAAATTAAATTGAACACATCTATATGCTTGCAAAAAAAACCTTTTTTTTAATAAAGAGTGCATTAAAATTAATGTGGGTATTCAACATTTTATAAACTGTTGAGTTGAGTTGTGAGTTTGCATGTATTCTATTTAAAATTACAGCACAAAGTCAATGTGTGTGATGCTAACCTGGGGCTACAAGCTCCTGGTGTACCTACTGCTTCCCAGTGGTCATGCTGGTTTTCTCTCAAACTAATCTCCTCTGTCAGTTCACGCTCCTCCAATCCCACTTGCCTTACAGGCTTCCATCATTCTAGTTTCATTACCAGCCTTCTTCATCCCCAAGCGCACGTTTCTGTTCCCTAAGCTATAGTTCTATACACCATAACTCTTCAAATAATGGCCAGGGCCTTTTTTTGCCTCAAGAGCAGATGGTACAGGTTCCTGCTGAGCATGTATTAGAGACAAGTCACCATTATTTTCCTTTGAAGCATAGTTGCTAATGTTAACCCATGTAATCCTGTTTCTTTGCCATTACAATTTCAAAGGTACATGGGTCATAAACAGGTGTTGGTTTCCGTAAGAACATTTGGTAAGACCATTGTTTGAATGTATGAATGAGGTTTAGAGTATGATTGCATTGTCCCCTGTATCACTATGGACAAGGGGAGGACAATTTAAACTCAAATTGGACACTACATATATCCATGTTTACATTTGTAACCTACACAATATACAAACGTACAATATTAAGACTTTTCCTTTAGACTACCACGGGCCTGATCTACTAAAATCCAAATAATTTGTGCTAAACAGCGTGTGAAAAGTAAAAAATTGTGTGTAGTATTAGTGGGCGTATTACGCTTGACCTACTAAGACTGTGTGTAGAATTAAGAATACATGCAAAAGTGGTGCAGAAAAAATTGGTTTCTCCCTCCACTCGAAATCTATACAACAGAAACTATTTTTAGCGCACTGACAGTGCACTGTGCACGGAGACGGTGGACCATCACAGCACCGCAGGGCATTCATGCGTTCTGAATGAACGCAAGATAAATATATATTTTATATATACAGTCGTGGTCAAAAGTTTACATACACTTGTATAGAACATAATGTCATGGCTGTCTTGAGTTTCCAATAATTTCTACAACTTTTATTTTTTTGGTGATAGTGATTGGAGCACATACTTGTTGGTCGCAAAAAACATTCATGAAGTTTGGTTCTTTTATGAATTTATTATGGGTCTACTGAAAATGTGGCCAAATCTGCTGGGTCAAAAGTATACATACAGCAATATTAATATTTGGTTACATGTCCCTTGGCAAGTTTCACTGCAATAAGGCGCTTTTGGTAGCCATCCACAAGCTTCTGGTTGAATTTTTGACCACTCCTCTTGACAAAATTGGTGCAGTTCAGCCACATTTGTTGGTTTTCTGACATGGACTTGTTTCTTCAGCATTGTCCACATGTTCTCAATGGGGTTTGAGTCAGGATTTTGGGAAGGCCGTTCTAAAACCTTAATTCTAGCCTAATTTAGCCATTCCTTTACCATTTTTGACATGTGTTTGGGATTATTGTCCTATTGGAACACCCAACTGCGCACAAGACCCAACCTCCGGGCTGATGGTTTTAGGTTGTCTCCAAGTGACTTTCCTGACTTGTTCAAGTCAATGATTAGTTTTTTCAGATCTGTGCTGAGTTCCTGTGACTTCCCCATTGTCGCGTTTGTAACCGAGTCTAAGGACTGCATCACATGAGCCCTATTTACTGTAAATGGGCTGAGAGAAGTCAACAGGTGTCGTCAATCATATTTACTCACATGAAGTTAAGAGGCCATGCCATGAAGCTAATTTGATTTGATTGTAACTTTTCTACATCACCAACATTGATAATGTTTGTCACTGTATATATACTTTTGACCCAGCAGATTGGGTGTACACGCAAACATTTATTAACATCAATTTGAATTGTATTCCATAGCTGTTTCTTGTATACTTGCATACTTGCTGTTAATGTCACTATTGTCTTTCATACTGCACACCGCATTGCTGTTATTGGAACTTTAATTTCCCTAAGGCCACATGTCCATGGGATCAATAATGTCTAATCTCATCTGATTTTAATCTAATCAATACAATAGTCCACAGTCATCTCAATAGAAGGAACATGCGTCATTACCAAACAAGTAAAACTAACAGACTTGTAAGATTGGCTATTGTTTTTTTTCCAGTTGACTAATATAAGTGAAAATACATTACAATTTACATTTTATTGTATAAAATACATACAATTATTAATTAATCATCATTAATTTAATTCAGCACTGCAAATCAACGTTTAAAGACATATTCAAAAACGCTTGATTTTTGTCATAATACACAGCAATAATGGTTTATTGACTAACATTGTTTTTGAAGCAGTGCAGTTCTTCCAAAAAGAACGTAATGAATGTCAGTGGCTGTCACTTGAATCTGCAAAATGGAAGTGTTATTAGCTTAGGCCTGAGTGCGAATGGTACTTCTGTATCTTCTTATTCATAATGAAAGGCTAATCAGCACTATTTTTAACATTCATTAATTATTCATCAACTTAAGCCAAGACTCATTCAAATCACAAAAACAATATAATTCACAGTATTAATCTTTCCAAAAGGAGGATTTGCCCGCTTCACAAATGAGTAGGAATTAAACCGAGAAAGTAGTTGAGATAGATAGAAATAATGACCAGTCATATGGCGGTGATTAGAGAGGAAATGGATAATCAAACAGAAAGTACTTACGAACATGACTCTCTTAGGAATGTGATCGGACTCAACCAGCGGGTTCTTGTAGAGCCAAAGCTCCTCAGGTTGTATGACTCTTTCAAAGGGCTCTAGAAATTCAGTAAATCTGCAACACAGATAACACATTTTACAGTATTTGATATAAAATGTCCTGTATGTAGTGTATATTTGATTTCTGGGCTTGAGACAAGCCACCGCTCCTATGCAAGGATCACAGCAGGTGACAAGGAGGGAGAAGGTGCACCAAGAGGTGAACTGCACACACTTGAGCAGCAAGTCATCAAATTCTTCAATAACAAAGGAATTCCTGTATGCAGTTCTAGTATAGCTGCATGCCACACCATTCCACTGAAACAAAACAACAGATCCAACATCATCATCCGTTTTGTGAGTAGAAAACATAAAATTGAAATGCTTAAACTGGGAAAAAATTTGAAAGGCACAGGAGTATATGTAAATGAGCATCTCACAAAGAGAAACGCAGAAATTGCAAGACAAGCCAGGATCTTGAAAAAGGGAAAGCGAATCCAGGACACATGGACAAGGAACTGTAAAGTAATGATTAGATGGAATGGTTCACCAGAACAAGCAAGGGTATTAGTGGTCAGAGACTTGAAGGAACTTGAACAATATCAATGAAAAAGATGATGATGATAAACAAGTGGAATAGTGGGGAAATGTTCCTTGTTTATTGTGTACTGTGTGCAGAGAAACAGTGTGGACAAGCAACATGATGGAAGAACAAATGAGCTGCACAAAATTCAAGTCTTTTGACTATCATGATCATAAATGCTATGAGTTAGAACATAACATTGACCCAGATATTCACTTCTATCAGGACTCTAATGTGGACTGTGAGTATTATACTGATGAACAGTTTAATTCAAATGTTAAAATGGAAGGCTTTTCTGTGATTCATTTCAACAGCAGGAGTCTTTACAGTAACTTTTCCAAAATTAAAGAGTATCTTAAACAAATACAGCAAAGGTTTACCATAATAGCAATTTCAGAAACTTGGTTGAGTGATAGTAAGGAATTACTGGATGGATTAGAGGGATATGAAATGTTTTGGCAAAACAGGATGAACAAAAGGGGAGGAGGTGTTGTATTGTTTGTGATGTCCTCTCTCAAATGTAGGCTGATTGCTGACATGACAACTGCTATTGACAATCTGATGGAATGTGTAACTATTGAAATCAGTGTTGAAAGATCCAAAAACATATTAATTAGTTGTATTTATAGAACTCCAGGATCATGCATTGATCAATTTAATAAGAAAATGTTTGAGTTATATGAAAGACATAATGATAAGGTGATCTTGATTTGTGGTGACTTCAACATTGATTTGATGAAATTTAATGATCACATGAAAACCACTGATTTTGTTAATCTTATGTTCAGCTTGAGTTTCTTTCCACTAATTGTAAAACCTAGCAGAATAACAAAGGACAGCTTAACACTGATTGACAATATTTTTATAAATGTATTTGATGGGAATAGACAAAGTGGACTCTTAGTGACTGATGTAAGTGATCACTTGCCTGTCTTTACAGTGATGCAAATGAACAAGGAGACAAACTTACAAACAAAAAGACAAATAAATAACTTTGTTAGAATAAAATCACCAGAAGCAGTTAAGGCATTCAAGGCTGATCTTTTAAATCAGGATTGGCAAAATGTTTTTGTGGAGGACACTAATGAAGCATACGATACATTCCTGGATATATTTCTGACACTTTATGACCATCATTGTCCATTGAGAGAATATAAGCAAAATACTAAAAAGAGGGAGAAAACATGGATAACAGGGGGTTTAGTAAAAGCCTGTAAAAAAAAAAAAAGGCTTTACAAGGAATTTATTAAGCATCGAACAACAGAAAATGAGGACAAATATAAAAAGTATAAAAACAGATTGACATGTATCATGAGGCTTCAACAAAAAAAACTATTATGAACAATTGCTGCATAAACATAAAAATAATATCATTGAAACCTGGAATGTGCTTAATACAATGATTAAAAAATCTAGCAAAAAGGATTTTACAGCTTATCTGGTAAAAGATGACAACTCAATTATTGAAAATATAGAAGAAATAGCTGAAGAATTCAATACGTTTTTTGTGAATGTTGGCCCAAATTTGGCAAAAAATATAAATTTTAATATGAATGATGAGAAAAAGTTAAAGCGTGTATCTGACATCAAAAATTCAATGTTTCTTGGCGGAGTTTGTGAAAGTGATGTGTTAGAAGTGGTCAGAAAGTTTAAAAACAAAAAATCTGTCGATGGTAACAACGTGGATATGTCACTCGTTAAAGAAGTGGTGGATTGTGTCCTAAAGCCGTTTACTTATATATGTAATAAATCTTTATCAACTGGAACTTTTCCTGACAAAATGAAAATTGCTAAAGTTATTCCAATTTATAAAAATGGTGATAAACACATGGTCTCAAATTATAGACCTGTGTCTCTACTACCTCAATTTGCAAAAATTCCTGAGAAATTATTTGTAAATAGACTTGATCAGTTCATTGACAAACATGAGCTACTGAATGATCAGCAGTATGGGTTCAGGAGTAATCGATCTACATCCCTAGCAGTGATGGACTTTGTAGAAAACGTAGCTACAGCAATAGAAAAGAAACAACACACCGTTGGAGTATTTATTGACTTATGTAAAGCTTTTGACACAATCGATCATTCCTTACTTCTGCAAAAATTGGAAAACTATGGCATAAGAGGTGTTTCACAACAGTGGTTAAGTAGTTATTTAAGCAATAGATCTCAATATGTGGAAATTAATAAGACTAAATCACAGCCAAGAAGAGTAACTTGTGGGGTGCCACAAGGCTCGGTATTGGGACCTAAGTTATTTATACTATATTTAAATGATATTTGTTCAGTGTCTAATAAATTGAAATGTATTATGTTTGCAGATGATACAAATGTATATTGTTCAGGAGAAGACTTGAAGGAAGTGTTGAGGATAATAGAGGTTGAGTTGATTCAGCTAAAAAAATGGTTTGATATTAATAAGTTATCATTAAATGATAAGAAAACTAAGTTTATGGTGTTTAGTGGTGCAAGGACAAACTGTGAAGCAAAATTAAAATTAAATCAAGTGGAAATTGATAGAGTATATGAAACTTAATTCTTGGGAATAATAATTGATCATAAATTATGTTGGAAACCGCATATTGAATATATAAAGGGAAAAATATCCAAATCCATTGCTATTCTTTATAAAGTAAAACACATGCTGAATAAGAAATGTTTGCATATGTTATATTATTCTTTTATTTTTCCATATTTAACATATTGTGTTGAAGTTTGGGGAAATGTTTATAAAACAAACGTAGACCCAATAATTAAACTTCAAAAAAGGGTCATTAGAATAATACACAAAGCGTGCTACTATGAACATACCAATCCATTATTTATAAGTTCTAATGTGTTAAAATTTTCAGATATTGTGTTTTTAAAAACAATGGAAATTATGTTTCGAGTAAAGAACAACAGCCTTCCAGCTTGTATTCTTAGGTTATTTCAATTAAGAGGAGTAAACTATAATTTACGGGGGATATTGGTTTTCGAAATATGTAAAGCAAGAACAAATACAAAATACAAATGTATTTCAGTTTTAGGAGTTAAATGGTGGAACAAGCTCAGTGATGAGTTGAAGACATGTACTTCTTTGTTAAGGTTTAAGAAAACATTGAAAGGTGAAATAATTGAAAATTATAAAATATAGCAACGATTACTTTCATCCCATTGATTTTTTTTTTCTTTTTAATGTTGATGTTCCAGGTAATCTTATTTTCAGTGAAGGTATAGGATAGGCAAATATAAGCCTTGGCTTCAGCCTATTCCTTTTTCGGTCATGCTTTTTTCTTTTCTTTTCTTTTTGTGTGTGGATGTGTATGATTGTTGTATGTGTATAATTTGTACTGTACTGTCACACAAAATGGTTAATGGTTGATCATATGACCGAAATAAACTTATTTCATTCATTCATTCATTCATTCATTCATTCATTCATATATTGTAATTAGCTGGTGACTTTTGTCATCGTGCTTACAGGGTGGTGGTTAATAAACATTGGCTGTTTGGCTCTTGGGCAAGGATAAACAAAGCTGAGGCTTCACCAGTGATCACTTTTACTACAACACCCTGCGGACTGGAGAAAAATTAGCAGGCTCTTCCTCGGCCACATATTGTGTCACAGTTGACCTTGTTCTCTGTCATCTCTGCTTAGGTTTTACGTCAGTAGCTTGCTCTCTCTCACAATTTCCGAATGAAATAGTCGATGAAATACACACTAAAGCCACATCGTAGAATAATTATAAGAGCATGAATGCAACAGCACAGACATCAGGCAAGCAGGTCTGTCACCTGTGAAAATAATAATGGAATGAGTTCAACTGTGGTATTGACATTTTTGTTTTATTGGCTCCAGAAGTCTGCGATGAGGTGGCGACTTGTCCGGGGTGTTCTGCCCGAGTGCAGTTAGGATAAGCTCAGCACCCCTCGACCCCAAGAGGGACAAGCGGTAGGAAATGGATGGATGGAAGTAATTCTCGAGCTCGAAAAAAATGATGCTGCCTTTTATGTGAACATGGAGTACAATGGAAAATATACTTTTCTATTGCTTCTACACACATTTAGATCTCTGGATGAAACATATACGAGTGTAAAGTATAGCTGTATTGTTTAGACTCAACTTCTCTCTGACCTGCGAAGCTTAAATTGTTCTCATACATTGTTTGAGAAAAAAGCAAGAAGGTCTGACTCAACATATTAGTTTCTATGGATCTCATTGCACAATTGATTATTTGATGATTTGATTCAGAGTCTGATTCAATTATCAACAGCACAGTCAAAACTTTAGCGACAGTGGTGGCAAATACTTGGTATGATTGACAAAGTTAGTAATTAAATAATGGACGAGTGGCCATCCCAGTAAACAAAAGGTGACATGTTACAAAATAATCATATTAGCGGCAAAGTTCCCTAGCTCTGAAAAACAACGGCAGCCCAGTGATTCTATCACAAGGCACTGGGAAGGTTTCATTCCATTTTGTAGTCGATGTATTTTTTGTATATCAAAGTATACTTAAATAGTTTTGTAAAATGTCTTTTAGCACTATGTAAATAAAGCGCTATATAATCAATCAACCAATCAATCAATCAATGTTTATTTATATAGCCCTAAATCACAAGTGTCTCAAAGGGCTGTACAAGCCACAACGACATCCTCGGTACAGAGCCCACATACGGGCAAGGAAAAACTCACCCCAGTGGGACGTCGGTGAATGACTATGAGAAACCTTGGAGAGGACCGCATATGTGGGTAACCCCCCCCCTCTAGGGGAGACCGAAAGCAATGGATGTCGAGTGGGTCTGACATAACATTGTGAAAGTCCAGTCCACAGTGTATCCAACACATCAGCGGGAGTCCAGTCCACAGCGGGGCCAACAGGAAACCATCCCGAGCGGAGACGGGTCAGCAGCGCAGAGATGTCCCCAACCGATGCACAGGCTAGTGGTCCACCCGGGGTCCCGACTCTGGACAGCCAGCACTTCATCCATGGCCATAAATATGTTTTATCATTAAAAGGTTATATATATATAGTACTGGCCAAAAGTTTGGACACACCTTCTCATTCAATGTGTTTTCTTTATTTTCATGACTATTTAGTTATGTACTTAACAAAAAAAGGTGGAATAACGGAAAACATGTCACCTGAAATGGTTTCCACTCCACAGGTGTGCTTGAAGCTCATCCAGAGAATACCAAGAGTGTGTAAAGCAGTAATCAGAGGAAAGGGTGTCTATTTTGAAGAAACTAGAATATAAAACATGTTTCAGTTATTTTACCTTTTTTGTTAAGTACATAACTCCACATGTGTTCATTCATAGTTTTGATGCCTTCAGTGACAATCTACAATGTAAATAGTCATGAAAACACATTGAATGAGAAGGTGTGTCCAAACTTTTGGCCTGTAATATATATATATATATATATATATATATATATATATATATATATATATATATATATATATATATATATATATGTATACACTACCGTTCAAAAGTTTGGGGTCACCCAAACAATTTTGTGGAATAGCCTTCATTTCTAAGAACAAGCATAGACTGTCGAGTTTCAGATGAAAATTCTCTTTTTCTGGCCATTTAGAGCGTTTAATTGACGCCACAAATGTGATGCTCCAGAAACTCAATCTGCTCAAAGGAAGGTCAGTTTTGTAGCTTCTGTAACGAGCTAAACTGTTTTCAGATGTGTGAACATGATTGCACAAGGGTTTTCTAATCATCAATTAGCCTTCTGAGCCAATGAGCAAACACATTGTACCACTAGAACACTGGAGTGATAGTTGCTGGAAATGGGCCTCTATACACCTATGTAGATATTGCACCAAAAACCAGACATTTGCAGCTAGAATAGTCATTTACCACATTAGCAATGTATAGAGTGTATTTCTTTAAAGTTAAGACTAGTAAAGTTATCTTCATTGAAAAGTACAGTGCTTTTCCTTCAAAAATAAGGACATTTCAATGTGACCCCAAACTTTTGAACGGTAGTGTATATATATATATATATATATATATATATATATATATATATATATATATATATATATATATATATATATATATATATAGTACAGGCCAAAAGTTTGGTTAATATATGTATATATATATATAATATCAAACACAGTTGTCCTACCAGCACATATGAGATGGCACAAAAATGTGTATCCATACTACCAGATTTAACCCAATACCAGCATAATTTATGAAGAAAAGTATGAATAGATTAGGTTCTAAAAAGCATAGGTTAATAGGTATATATTATAAATAGAAAAATGGAATAGTGTAAATAATATTGTTTAAAGAGTTTGCAAACTACAGTGAAACTTGAATATTGTATTATTGTTAATTCCACTAAGAAGGTTAAAATACAACAATTCATTTGCACTGTATCATAACTGCATGTTTGAAGTTTGCATTAAAAAAATGTGTGGAAATCAGTTACCTATTGACAAAGTTATGATGACACTTCATTGTCACGAGATGGAGAGATTGACCGGTTTAGGGTGGCGGTCCCACGGCTCGTCAGCGCCAAAAGGCAGTAGCGGCTATGATATGAATGGCCACAATAAAGCATCACTTCGTCATTATGCACCAATGACAGTTACAGTGAGTGAGATTACATTCACAAACCCTCGGAATTGTAAGTGTCACTATTACAAAATACACTTTTTGCACCTGCTCTATTTTCTGTATGACTGCAATATTTATGACATTTTTGGCACGGTTGATAAAGCGGCCGTGCCAGCAACTTGAGGGTTCCTGCTTCGATCCCCAGCTCCCGCCATCCTAGCCACGTCCGTTGTGTCCTTGAGCAAGACACTTCACTGATGGGTCATGGTTAGGACCTTGCATGGCAGCTCCCGCCATCAGTGTGTGAATGTGTGTGTGAATGGGTGAATGTGGAAATAGTGTCGAAGTACCCTGAGTAACTTGAAGGTAGAAAAGCGCTATACAAGTATAACCCATTTACCATTTTTGAATGCATTACTTGGTTATCATGGTCTGTCATTTTGACATGTTCTCATGTTTGAAGACAATACATTGTTGTATGTTCTATTGTAATTTATATAATAGAAGTATTTTAATTACTAATCAGTTTTACTTGAACGTCACAAAAAATCATGAGACTAAAACGTGTTTTGTGTTTTTTTTTTACAATAGTGTGCCTTTTTTTTATTTTCTATGTACCGCTTCAGGCACTGTTTAAGCACTGACACTGTTTTTAATTTACCAATTTGGTACTAGTATCTGTCTGAAAAGGGATTATAAATACTAAATAAAATATGTTTTATTATTATTATTATTGTTACGTCTCAAGCTTCTGCCGCCGCACATTCAGCACGAGCGTTCGTCTCTTGCTGCGGCCACGCCTCCGCGCGGCTGCACTACATCGGGAATCAACACACCTGACGCTGATGAGGACTCCACTCTCTCTTTTTAAGGCAGCGTGTCCTGCGTTCCAGTGCCAGAACGTTGCTACTCCGTACAGTAAGTCCTACACGTCTCTAGCTCTCCTCGCCTATGTGCTTTCTCGCTCTCTGTCTCCCCTCTGTGCTCACCGTGTCTTGTCCTGTGTCGTCATCCAGCAGCTCTGCGTCATTCCCTGGTTTCGAGGTGTGTGTCTCCTCTCCCCGGATCCCCTTTGGACTCCCTGCTGCCTTCCCGGATCTTGACGCCTCGCTCCAGCCCCTGACCACTTGCCTGTCCCCGGACCTCCGAGCCTGCCTTGCCATTTCTGGACTTCCGCATCTGCCTCAACACGCACCTCCAACACCTCTCGGTAACACTCAACATATAATCGCTTCACATTGTCTCACCACACATATTTGGATTAGTTACACACATCATTCCTTTGTATTAATAAATACGCTTCAAGCTAAGGACGTCCCTTTCTCTGTGCCGTCTCCTTCTCCACTGTACCGTTACAATTATTGAAGTAAAAATGTATGTTTTTCTACTGTATCAAATTTGCTTAATAAACTGATCAATTAATAGGCCTTAGCTTAGGAACACAGCAAAATTGTTTTTTCTTGATTAACTGAAATTGTTTCCAAATTAAGATCACAACCAGATTAAATTAAAACACCTATTATTGCATACACTATACACATACGTTTGACCATTAACATGATACATTTTGTTATAAATAATTGATTGTGATGTGGTCAATGTGTGAATATATAACATCATTGGGTATAATAAGTAAGAGAATACACATTCAGAATAAAATATCCAGGTTGCCGAATCAAAAACTGTATGAACAAACGAACAAATGACGTATACATAGCTGCAATTACTGGCTCAGTAAACACATGCGGTAAAAGTAATTCTGCTCTTCAGTTGTGCCACTAGTGGCACACGGTATGCTCCATTAATCACTCTCGTTTCAAGATTACAACCTCCACAGCGCCTTTATTCAGACATCAGCGGCAGCTAATGTTGTTTCAGTGCAGGAATTAAAAATAGAGGTACAAAGCGCAGATAGTGTTTAGCCCCCCCGACACCCCACTACCTCCAACACACACACGCACACACACCTCGGGGCATTTAATAGCGACTTCAAGCCACCTGTCACTCTTATCTTACACGGCTTATCTCACATTTAGTAGCTCACGTCTTAATGAGTTGGAGGCAGACTCCCTCAAGGCAATCACAATGATAAAACTCCATTTTGCTTGGCTCCGTTCTCCAGTCAGGAAATGACTGGAGAACGTGATAAGATGTGTTTATCCAAGAAAAATAATTAGCCATCCTCTCTGCATTATAAAATGAAAATGTACGGCCAGTATGTGAGAATCAGTGCAAGCTTGCTGTGTTAGAATTGTATTTCAAATGATAATAGGACTCGGTTTTGAGAAACGCTATTAGTAGAGTTAGGCATCGTTTTTTATTCTGATTCTCAACAATTCTCAGTTCCAATTATTTTACAGGGTTTCCGCAAGGCATTAGAAAGCATTAAAAGTCATTAAATGGATTTTGCGAAAATTAAGGCCATAAATGGCATTAAAACGAATGCGATGTGTGAGGATCTATCACATCACGTCCCACTTGTTTGTCTTACTTCCTTAATTTCTGCATTTGTTTCCTGGTCAGCGCTCTTATTTTGGTTCCATTTCCTGTTTGTCTCCCTGAGCGCTCTTTGCCTCACCTGTTCCCTGATTGGCTTGAGCACACCTGTTTGTCATTTCCAGTCAGTGTTATAAATGCCTGTCTCACCCTTTAGTCTCACCACTGCCTCTGTTTTGTTTTTTTCCCAAGATGGTGCCGCTGTAGTGGCTGCTGGTGGCAGGAGCTCTGTGCTCTTGTGTCGTCCTTTTGTGTTCCTGATGTTTCCCTCTTGTTTTCATGTGTTTTTTTTGTTTGCCTTTTGGTTCGGGACCCTTTGGGACTGTGTGACAAGGGGTGGCACTTTCTTGACTTCTGCGGTGCTTTTTTGGGAACTTCTGGATCTGCCTCTCCAGAACCTTTTCGCCATGGAGACCAGCTACTGGGTCTCTGCCACACCAGAGTCCGTTTGGAGAGACTGGAGGAGATGCAGATGAAGAGACAGGGCTGCGGAGCTAGCGCTGAGCGCTGGGACGGACAAGCTTCACAGTGTCTTGGCTGAATGAGCAGGTATCGGACACCTCGTTCTCCTTGGACGTATCCTCGCTCATCCATGCAGACTGGACACTGGCCGAGAGTTAGTGGGCGGCTGAGGGTGGAGTCAGCTCTCTTGGTTGCTTTGTTGGGTCTACTCCTGTCTCTGGTCATGCTCCCCCCACCCCAGCAGACGATGGCGTGGACCACCGCAGAGGCCACCACAGTGTATATGTTTTGTTTTTCTTTCTTTTGCTTTTCTTTTTGGGTTCACCGTGCGTGACTGCTCGCCGTCTGTTCGCTGTTGCAAAAAAGTATCGCTCTATCTGTGTGCTTTTAATTGTTCTACAGCTTTCTTTATCACTTCTCAAACATATTTAGTGGTACTATTTAACTTGCAAATCACCCGATCTCTGTCCCACCACCGTTTCCTCAGCTAGCTAGCTGCTAAGCTAGCGCGGAGAAAGGCAGCGCCGGTCAGAAGGTAAGTAGGAAGCTACTCCCGCAGACCGCGACCACTTCCCTGAGGACAGCAGGAACTTCACTCGGTGACAGAAAACACTGTGAGTAATGGCTTCCTGCGCGTCTTGCACCATACTCACGGAGAGGTTGGCTCTGCTAGAGGGCCGTGTCCGCCAGTTAGAGCAGAGTAATGTCGTAACTTTAGATGTTGCGGACACATCTGCTAGCGTTAGCTGTAGCGAGCTAACTAGCCCAGCTTGTAGCAGTCCTAAGCGGCCTACAAGCTACGGTGTACCTGTTGAGACGCATAATAGATTTAGCTCTTTAGCTAGTCCTACACCCCAGTCTACCGGGCACCACACCTTAGTCATAGGGGACTCCATCACCCGAAACATAAAGCTTAGCAAACCAGCCACAGTAAAGTGTATCCCCGGGGCCAGAGCACCTGACATTGAAGCTAATCTTAGGGAGCTAACTCACAACAGGCCTAGTAAACACGTACGACAGGCTAATCGCACCACTAATTATGCGAATATAGTTGTACACGTTGGCTCCAATGACACTAGAATGAGACAGTCAGAGATTACAAAGAGAAACATAGCCAGGACTTGTGATCTCGCCAGAAAGATGTCCAGGCATCAAGTAATTGTCTCTGGCCCCCTGCCTGCGAGAGGCAATGATGAGAGATATAGCAGATTAGTCTCGCTTAACAAGTGGCTGCCTCTCTTCTGTAGGCAACAGGGACTAACGTTTATTGATAACTGGCCCTCTTTCTGGGGCAAACCAGGCTTGCTGATGAGAGACGGCCTTCACCCTAACCAGGAAGGCGCCATCATCCTGTCTAGAAACATAGACTACTATTTAAGTCTCACTTGACTGACTACACTAGAGCAAGCCCGGTCACAGGCAATTACAATGTCTGTTAGTCCGGGTGAGGAGTCAGTTAAGCTAGAACTAGCCAGCGCCAGGCTGGATAATCCATGTACGCATAGCAATTCTCTTAGAATAATACACAATTCACATAATGTTTTTTCTGTAGTGTCTGTGTCAGAGGTGGACATGCATTCTACTGAGGTGGCAAATTATGATATGTCCAGTCTATTGCAGCACCAAGCAAACAATCGGAACATTCCCGTCATATCAATTCCTAGATATGGTCGAAACTATTTAAAGTGCACTACGCATAATAAACGCAACATTGTTAATATTGCCACTACGGATAATCTTAACAAAAACTCGTCAAAACAGCCCAATACCTATAATATGGGCTTTTTAAACATAAGATCATTGTCTCCCAAGGCGTTATTAGTTAATGAGGTCATTAGAGACAACAATCTTAACGTCATTGGTCTTAGCGAAACCTGGCTCAAACCAGACAAATTTTTTGCGCTCAATGAGGCATCTCCTCCTAACTATACGAATGCGCATGTTGCCCGTCCTCTTAAAAGGGGAGGGAGTGTCGCACTAATATACAATGAAAATGTCAACCTTACCCCTAACCTAAATAATAAATATAAATCGTTTGAGGTGCTTACTATGAGGTCTGTCACACCGCTACCTCTCGACCTGGCTGTTATCTACCGCCCCCCTGGGCCCTATTCGGACTTTATCGGTGAATTCTCAGAGTTCGTTGCTGATCTAGTGATGCACGCCGACAATATAATCATAATGGGGGACTTTAATATCCATATGAATACCCCATCGGACCCTCAGTGCGTGGCGCTCCAAACCATAATTGATAGCTGTGGTCTTACACAAATAATACATGAACCCACGCATCGCAATGGTAATACAATAGATCTAGTGCTTGTCAGGGGTGTCACCACCTCCAAAGTTATGATACTTCCATATACTAAAGTAATGTCTGATCATTACCTTATAAAATTTGAAGTTTTGACTCATTGTCAACAAGCTAATAATAATAATAACTGCTATAGCGGCCGCAACATTAATGCTGCCACAACGATGACTCTTGCTGACCTACTGCCTTCGGTAATGGCACCATTCCCAAATTATGTCGGCTCTATTGATAACGTCACTAACAACTTTGACGATGCCTTGCGCGAAATTATTGATAGTATAGCACCGCTAAAGCAAAAAAGGGCCCCTAAAAGGCGCACCCCATGGTTTACAGAAGAAATTAGAGCTCATAAATTATCATGTAGAAAACTGGAACGCAAATGGCGCGTGACTAAACTTGAGGTTTTCCATCAAGCATGGAGTAATAGTTTAATAACTTATAAACGCATGCTTACCTTAGCTAAAGCTAAATACTACTCAAATCTCATCCGCCTCAACAAAAACGATCCTAAATTTCTGTTTAGTACAGTAGCATCGCTAACCCAACAAGGGACTCCTCCCAGTAGCTCCACCCACTCGGCAGATGATTTTATGAATTTATTTAATAAGAAAATTGAACTCATTAGAAAGGAGATTAAAGACAACGCATCCCAGCTACAACTGGGTTCTATTAACACAAATACGACTGTATATACGACGGACACTGCCCTCCAAAATAGTCTCTCTATTTTTGATGAAATAACATTAGAGGAATTATTACAGGGTGTAAGTGGGATAAAACAAACAACATGTTTACTTGACCCACTTCCTGGGAAACTTATCAAGGAACTGTTTGTATTATTAGGTCCATCAGTGTTAAATATTATAAACTTATCACTTTCCTCCGGCACTGTTCCCCTAGCATTCAAAAAAGCGGTTATTCATCCTCTGCTCAAAAGACCTAACCTCGATCCTGACCTCATGGTAAACTACCGACCGGTCTCCCACCTTCCGTTTATTTCCAAAATTCTCGAAAAAATTGTTGCACAGCAGCTAAATGAACACTTAGTGACTAACAATCTCTGTGAACCTTTTCAATCCGGTTTCAGGGCAAATCACTCTACGGAGACAGCCCTCGCAAAAATGACTAATGATCTATTGCTAACGATGGATTCTGATGCGTCATCTATGTTGCTGCTTCTTGATCTTAGCGCCGCTTTCGATACGTCGATCATAATATTTTATTAGAGCGTATCAAAACACGTATTGGTATGTCAGACTTAGCCTTGTCTTGGTTTAACTCTTATCTTACTGACAGGATGCAGTGCGTCTCCCATAACAATGTGACCTCGGACTATGTCAAGGTAACGTGCGGAGTTCCCCAGGGTTCGGTTCTTGGCCCTGCACTCTTTAGTATTTACATGCTGCCGCTGGGTGACATCATACGCAAGTACGGTGTTAGCTTTCACTGTTATGCTGATGACACTCAACTCTACATGCCCCTAAAGCTGACCAACACGCCGGATTGTAGTCAGCTAGAGGCGTGTCTTAATGAAATTAAACAATGGATGTCCGCTAACTTTTTGCAACTCAACGCTAAGAAAACGGAAATGCTGATTATCGGTCCTGCTAGACACCAACATCTATTTAATAATACCACCTTAACATTTGACAACCAAACAATTACACAAGGCGACTCGGTAAAGAATCTGGGTATTATCTTCGACCCAACTCTCTCGTTTGAGTCACACATTAAGAGTGTTACTAAAACGGCCTTCTTTCATCTCCGTAATATCGCTAAAATGTGTTCCATCTTGTCCACTAGCGACGCTGAGATCATTATTCATGCGTTCGTTACGTCTCGTCTCGATTACTGTAACGTATTATTTTCTGGTCTCCCTATGTCTAGCATTAAAATATTACAGTTGGTACAAAATGCGGCTGCAAGGCTTTTGACAAAAACAAGAAAGTTTGATCATATTACGCCTATACTGGCTCACCTGCACTGGCTTCCTGTGCACTTAAGATGCGACTTTAAGGTTTTACTACTTACGTATAAAATACTACACGGTTTAGCTCCAGCCTATCTCGCCGATTGTATTGTACCATATGTCCCGACAAGAAATCTGCGTTCAAAGAACTCCGGCTTATTAGTGATTCCCAGAGCCAAAAAAAAGTCTGCGGGCTATAGAGCGTTTTCTATTCGGGCTCCAGTACTCTGGAATGCCCTCCCGGTAACAGTTAGAGATGCTACCTCAGTAGAAGCATTTAAGTCCCATCTTAAAACTCATTTGTATAATCTAGCCTTTAAATAGACCCCCCATTTTTAGACCAGTTGATCTGCCGTTTCTTTTCTTCTCTCCTCTTCTCCCCTGTCCCTTGCGAGGGGGAGTTGCATAGGTCCGGTGGCCATGGATGAAGTGCTGGCTGTCCAGAGTCGGGACCCCGGGTGGACCACTAGCCTGTGCATCGGTTGGGGACATCTCTGCGCTGCTGACCCGTCTCCGTTCGGGATGGTTTCCTGTTGGCCCCGCTGTGGACTGGACTCTCGCTGATGTGTTGGATCCACTGTGGACTGGACTTTCACAATGTTATGTCAGACCCACTCGACATCCGTTGCTTTCGGTCTCCCCTAGAGGGGGGGGGGTTACCCACATATGCGGTCCTCTCCAAGGTTTCTCATAGTCATTCACCGACATCCCACTGGAGTGAGTTTTTCCTTGCCCGTATGTGGGCTCTGTACCGATGATGTCGTTGTGGCTTGTACAGCCCTTTGAGACACTTGTGATTTAGGGCTATATAAATAAACATTGATTGATTGATTGTTTTTTTGTTGTTGTTTTACTTTTGTGGCTATGTGTAGAAGTGGCTGGTTGCATCATCTCTGATCTTTTAATGTCTTTAATCTCCTTTGTGTTCTTTGACGTTTCCCTCTTACACACATGTTTGTGGGCTATGGCTATGAGTTTTTTTTCCCTTGGCCTCAGTCCGGACCCCCTCTCTAGGGGCCCAGGCTTAGACAGATTTTTTTTTTCTCCCCCTCCTCCCTCCCCAGCGTTTACCTGTTTCTCACCTTTTTTGTAAGGTGCGCCATAAGTTGGCAGACCCGTCAGCGATCCTGTTCTGTCTCCCTGTAATGTTTGTCTGCTCTTGAATGGGATTGTGATGAACATCTTAATTTCCCTTCGGGGATTATTAAAGTATTTCTGATTCTGTTAGCATGCATGTGAACCTCTGTTACAGAAATTAAATACTTGTCTTACCTGCACGTTGTCGTCCTGTCTCCTGCCTCTTGGGGTCACAACTACCGCAGCCATGCGAGTTTGTGACAATATGAAAACAAATAAATTGCTATGTCTGTCTGTGTTTTTTTTTTCTGCGGCTCTGTAAACTGGATACAAGAGGTCTTTTAAGGTCAAAAAGCGAGAAAAGTGCTCCCTCCATAGCGGACACTGCTGCAGAGCAAAATCAACCAGCTCTGGGGGCCCCAACTTTGCCATTATTTCGTCACCGTAGGCATGGAGTCTTTAAAGGAGAACTGCACTTTTCTCTCTAAAATGCGCCAACAATACTCCATTTACATTTTGTTACTTGAATATTAACCAAGTATTAGCCATATTGTTTAAAGTGCTAACGCAGACAAACTATTTTTAGCGGCACCATGATCAGTGTGAGCTATACGACTTGTGCTGCTGTATTTACATTATCCACTGGTGAGCTGGTTTTGCACCTCAGAGCTCGCGGAAGTTTATTCTAGATCATAAATAATGTCCTTCACCTGGATAGCAGAAGGATGAAAACATAAACTGACGAGTAAGTTAACTTTGACATCCGATTAAGACCCAGAAATGGCGAGAAAGACAGGAAAAAACGCTTGGTTACATCCCCCTTTTTTCTTTGCGGGGATTATGAGTCATTATTTGTCTAAACAGGACTATAGCAACATTATATCAGTCTGCATCCTAATGACAGCAGACATTGCACAGTGAGGGATGTTTTATCATGTTTGTTGGCTCTCATAAAATCTGCAGTAAGTAATCAGTTATGAAGTTGAAAAAAAAAGCAAATGTGATGCATTTTTAAATGAATGTACCGCATGTGCTTAAAATGATCAAGATACTTAAATATGACATGTTTTTTATGAATGTGCCTGTTACTACATTACATATATACTTACATCATGTATGTAAAACCTTAATGGAGGTGTTTGGCTGTATTTAACGGCTTTGTTGGCAGAATAGAGCGACTCCAATAGGCTCCATTGTAAGCGGAATTTTGATCGCAATTGTTTACTTGTTAGAATGCATAAAAAAAAGAAAAATGTGTTCTTGTTTTACATTAGGGTTGTAAATGATAAGAGAAAATCCCCCCCCCAAAAAAGTGCAGTTCCCTTTTAACTGTGACACCAGGTCATGTTATTGAGGACACTGAGATTGTTTCACACACAAATCCTTTATTTCATTCTGCAGTTAACACACATCAGCTAACTTGGCTAACTTTAGCAACTGTCGTGACACAGGCACCTCGCGTGACCTACGGTGGCCTAGAATGGACAAACAAGGCAATTCTAACAACAGACCACAACTCGTATTCTCTGATATTCCCACAGTAAATGAATTGGAGTTCCCTCAGCTGCCTGACACTTTCTACTTTAACTGTGAGGGTGTAAAAGACAATCTATTCAAGATGTTTAATTGACTCATTTTTTTTAATGTATCTATAGGGCTTATTGGCATTTTTCCAAATATCATTCTATGATGTGTCCTTTTCTAAAATATTTAGATCAATCAACCATTTTGTAACGCATGCATCATTTGTATTCCGAGTATAATGTTTATTTATTGTTCCATAAAACCTTTTAAGTATTTTTTAAAATTGTTTTCTGATTAAAAAAACATATCCTCCAGTTTGTGGCTATCATAAGTCATACTTTCAGAGGATATGCCTTTTTACAGCATGTTTTAAAGAGATACAATTAAAAAATATATAATTTTTTTAATCAACTAATTCAGAATTGATTGTTTGTTTATTTAAAGGGCTAAAGTACAGTTCCCTTTTAATCATTTTAATTGAAGGTACAGTGTGATTGTTGACAGACATAACCTTTTAATTGGCTATTGTCTGCTGCCATGCACCAAGTCAGAACATTGGATGTTACTAGAGAAAAAAGAAACAATTCTCAGAGGAAACAGTCTTGCAAGCAAAATTTTAATTCACTGGATAATACCAGTTAATGTAAATGTTCTAATTATGTCAAATGTTTACAATTATGTGTGCATACAGACCATTTCTTGTATAATAACCATATGCAGTCGGATATGGGCATAAAACATTTTTTAAGTGGCATTAACAATGGCATTTGAAAGCACTAAATTAGATTTGCTGATACCTGTGGACACCCTGTTTTACGAGGCAGGGTAAAAAATGTACGATTAATTTCTTAAGGAGGATATTTTTACCTAGGAAATGAATATCAATCCTTTGAATTTGACTATAAATGTTGAGGTTTCTTTCCACTGAGTACAATTTCACAAAAGTTTCACTTTATCTTTTTAAAACCTCATTAGATAAAAACTTTTTCACATATTCTGTTGTGTATGTGTTAGAGATAGGAATATATGGTGAGTGCTACTGAAGGCTTAACAATATCAACACAAAATCTAAAGTTGTTCTTTATTTTATGTTGTTACATACAATTGTTTGATCAAAACAAAGGCAATAGTACACAATAACAAAACAAAAGCAAAAACTATAACCATTTCTACTACTCATTTACATCTATGTTTCCATGCAATAAATGAGTCTGATTATTCAAATAATTAGTCTCAAAAAAGCATTCTACAACTCATGGAAACACCTTAATTTGACCAGGTTTTGATTATTGAAAAATGTCCGACTAACACACCTGGATTATGTGATTGAAAACCAGATTTCTTGAGTGGGTGTGTGCCGTCGCAGGCGCAAGGGACCCACTGTATTGTGCATGTGCCAGTCTCAAAGCTCGGAATATAACCCAAAAGTAGATACCATTCAATCAAAACGTAGCAACAACTGGAATGAAAGAGACTGATTATTTGCTTCACAAATTAAAAGAATGAAACATTTTGAAGTGCATCAATAGGGGGGACAAAAGAAACTGATATTATTTAAAGAGCTAGCTAAGAAATTGGAGAATGCTTTATACAAGTGACATGTAAGAGAAGCAGGTATATTACAAGGCAAAGAAGAAAGCATACACAAACCTCTTAACGCCGCATTTGTCCACTCTAAACTGGTTAGCAATAAGTCTGTATGCCACACAACTGGCAAACTTGTACAGAACAATAACAACCCTCATTTGAAGCGGTATCTGAGCACGAACGAACAGTCTTTTCCTTTTGACTTAAAACTACTTCCATCAATTCAAACAACTTATTGATTGAACTTCGAGACATTGGAAAGTTTTTTTTCCATTCTTTGTCCAAAAATTCCTTCAAAACAACTCTCCACCACCAATCTTTGTTTTGGACCTACATCCAATCCAGCAATTCTGAGACCTTCTTGGTAGTAGTGTCATATTTGTAGCACAATCTAAGATACTTTTTTGATGCTGTCTGCTATTTCACATCAGCCTTAGAGACGTAATATGTATAATCTGTGCTAATATTAAAGCGAACCTCACGTACAACAAAAACTGTGTTGTTGACTTGTAGGGATCTGCAAATATGCCTTGTTTTTGGTGTGAAGTCATAGGTCAACCGTAAAAGCAATACATCTATCTACGCTAAAAGGATATAAGCGCCCCCTAGTGTACGGGAAGCACACGGCGTATGACAAATAACCATATTAAAGTGTGCGCAGGGACACTGGGACTTCACGTGTAGGTGTGAAAATACGAAAAAACTTACTATTTTAGAAATCGGACTAATTTATTGCATGGAAACATAGTCATTTGGTTTTTCCTATTATTGTTCCCTGAGTTTGTAAACAGTAACAAAAGAAAAACAAATACATCAACCTAATCACTCGATCATATACTGATACTACCCTTGGTATTAACTCTACAGATTTATGGATGGATCCGTCTTCCGCTTAAGTGTACGCCTGTTAGTGACCTCTGAACAGCAACAGAGCGGCCCAAAAGTTATTGTCATATTATCCTCTCTGTAGACTTTAATTAGTCTACTTGTTTATTTATTGTTAATAGCAGCTCACTTTCTGCTGAAACATTTCCTATTCGTATTCTTCCATTCAGGCTGCCTACATGCCCACCCAGCGTAAATTAATTCTGGAATGAAGGCGGGCTCACTACTAATTAGGTGGACTTTACCACAACACCGTTTGGGGGCTGTGTGAAGGTCTTTAAAATCCATGAAAAAGGTAACACTTTAAATTTGAAAAGGCCATATAAATCCAAAAAGTTATTGTGTCGTCATGGTGATGTAGTGTGTTTGCACGTTGCAGAAGCGTCTTCTTCCTGGCTAGATATAAATATTAATCCATAGATGAAAATGTTTTCTCTTGTTATTATAACAACCCAAGTGTTACTGTATTGTTGATGTTAAGAGTTCTGTTTAGTACAAATGTACAGATGTGACACTTCAGAGAGGCTTGCACGGACAACTATGTATATGTGTTTGTAGGTGTGTGTATGTGCATGTGTGTGTGTGCACGTGTTGAAGAATGACAGCTGACTGTTTGACATTCGCTGTCAATAGAATCAATTGATAGACGCTACCTGCATTTTCTTTTAAATAGTCACATAGTTCAATGATTACCGTCCAATTTAAAAATAGAACAAAACGATATCATGTAAGAAAAAATATATATGCTAATGCTATACTTAATAATAACAGATTGTATTATGTATAGTCAAATTTTTGTTGTCTTTTTAAAGAATATTTGCATCAAAGCAAATCATTTGATGACGTCATATCGACCACGCCCCTCACCACCCTCGGCCGCCACAGGAATTTTCACAGTTTAGGGAAAACTTTGACATTAACAAACTAAAAATGTCTTGCATTACGATCATGTCGGAGAGGTTTTGTAATGTTAATCTGTGGTATTTGCACCTAAAGAAATGCTAGTACATCAGTTGATGAATATGAGAGTGGGTGGGGTTGGGGGTGGATATTTTTCTGGCTGTCTGAAATATTGGTAAATTATTTTATAACATGTTCTGGTCGAGTCCTCAAATACAGAATGATTAGCAGGCTCAATATTACATTTTATTAATTAATGGAGAAGGTTAAAACATTGTCATGCAGCAATATTAAGACCATTAACTTGTAAAACATAGAATGTACAGAATATCAGAAGCATTTATTCAGGTAGAAATATTACAGATTACTCCTCTGTAAATTATCTGCACAGGGTACACTTTACAATGATGAAAAATTATACCTGTCTGCGATTTATCGCAATTAATTTTGAGTTAACTATAAACAAACTGGGATTAATTGTGATTAAATATCAGGGATTTCCTTAGATTGCCATTATGTACGTATAATATGTATGACATGATAATTTTGTTTTTCAATGATGCATATATTTTCTTTAAAATGGCTAAACACATTGTTTATGTATATTTAGAAACAGATAATAATGTTATTAGTTATTAATAATACCATTAATAATATTTTTTTCTTATATCATCAGAATCACAATCAGTTTTAACACATGGAATTCGACTTGGTAAACTGTGGTCTCTTTGTTCAATGCAGTTTCCATTGTTGCTTATTGTAAAAGGTAACACAGGCTACACCTTATTCTGCCCTCTCTGAATGTTGCAATGTAGTTTGTAAAATAAGTAAACAGTCCTTTGAATTAGATTTGAACTAAAAATACTTTAGGTGTTTTGTTCATTTTTCACAAGGAAGTCATTTTAAAATTAACCACACTAAAGTAAGTACAAGGACGAGTTCATAGAAAAGGTAACTCAAATTAACACGGCCAATCGCAGGGCACAGATGGACAATCATTCACACTGACATTCATGTCTATGGACAATTTGCAGTCTCCAATGAAGCTATAATGAATATTTTTGGAATGTGAGCGGAAACTGGAGTGTCCAGAGAAAACCCACGCACGCACGGGGACAAATGCACGCTCCACACAGCGATGTCCAAACGGAGGTTCGAAGACGCACACGGCGTACGGTTACACGTTATTGTCAGTGGTAATGTCAAAAGATTTAGGCCATGTCTACACTAAGCCAGATAACCCCTTAAACGGATAATTATTTAGCCTAAGCATTGTGTCAGCCACACTAAACCATCGTTTAAAGGCCTACTGAAATGAATTGTTTTATTTAAACGGGGATAGCAGATCCATTCTATGTGTCATACTTGATCATTTCGCGATATTGCCATATTTTTGCTGAAAGGATTTAGTAGAGAACATCGACGATAAAGTTCGCAACTTTTGGTCGCTGATAAAAAAAGCCTTGCCTGTACCGGAAGTAGCGTGACGTCACAGGTTGAAAGGCTCCTCACATTTCCCCATTGTTTACACCAGCAGCGAGAGCGATTCGGACTGAGAAAGCAACGATTACCCCATTAATTTGAGCAAGGATGAAAGATTTGTGGATGAGGACGTGAGAGTGAAGGACTAGAGTGCAATGCAGGACGTATCTTTTTTCGCTCTGACTGTAACTTAGGTACGAGGGTTCATTGGATTCCACACTTTCTCCTTTTTCTATTGTGGATCACAGATTTGTATTTTAAACCACCTCGGATACTATATCCTCTTGAAAATGAGAGTCGAGAACGCGAAATGGACATTCACAGTGACTTTTATCTCCACGACAATACATCGGCAAAGCTCTTTAGCTACGGAGCTAACGTGATAGCATCGTACTTAAATGCAGATAGAAACAAAATAAATAAACCCCTGACTGGAAGGATAGACAGAAATTCAACAATACTATTAAACAATGGACGATGCGGTTGGCGGCCCGGAGACGGAGGAAGTCAAGGTGAGGTCGGCGGCCAGCGCGTCTGCTATCCATCTCAAAGTCCTCCTGGTTGTGTTGCTGTAGTCCGCCGCTAATACACAGATCCCACCTACAACTTTCTTCTTTGCAGTCTTAATTGTTCATTAAACAAATTGCAAAAGATTCACCAACACAGAACACATGAAAACAGAGCTTTTTGTATTGGATTCAATGGGGTCCGCATACTTCCGTTTCAACGATTGACGTCACGCGCATACGTTATCATACATAGGCAATACAAGGCAAGGCAAGGCAACTTTATTTGTATAGCGCTTTTCATACACAAGGCAGACTCAAAGTGCTTCACAGACAACAAAGTGAAATGAAAGAAAATAAAAGCAAAATTAAAATGCAGACAATAAAAATAAAAACAGTGCGGACGTTAAAAGTTAAAAGATTAAAAGATTTAGCTGAAAGCTAAGGTGAACATAAAAGTCTTCAGTCTAGTTTTAAAAGTAGTCAGAGTTGGGGAGAGTCTGACATCTTCAGGAAGTTTATTCCAGCTATTTGTTGCATAGTGACTGAATGATGCTCTCCCTTGATTTGAGTTTACTCTGGGAACCGCTAACAGATTGGTCTCAGAAGATCTTAGTGATCTAGAGGGCTTATATAGTGGGAGCATATCAGTGATATACTTCGGCCCTAGACCATGTAGTGATTTATATGTGAGCAGGAGGATTTTGAAATCAATTCTCTGATGTACAGGGAGCCAATGTAAGGATTTAAGAATTGGTGTAATGTGCTCACATGTTTTGGTCTTTGTTAGAACTCTAGCAGCAGCGTTCTGAACAAGCTGTAGCTGCCTGACAGTTGTTTTGGGAAGACCTGCAAGGAGACCATTACAATAGTCTAGCCTACTGGTAATAAAGGCATGTACAAGTTTTTCAAAGTCTTGAGCTGACATGGGCCCTCTAAGTCTTTTTAATTTTTTGAGGTGATAGTAGGCCGATTTTGTTACTGATTTGATGTGACTGTCGAAATGTAAATCAGAATCTAAAATAACCCCAAGATTTCTGGCTTTATTTGAGGTTTTCAGGGACAGTGATTGAAGGTGTTGGACGACTTTAAACCCCTTTTTTTAGCACCTAAAACAATTATCTCAGTTTTATCTTCATTTAGTTGTAGGACATGTTGGCACATCCAGTGTTTGACTTGCTCAATGCACTGGCACAGAAGATCTATGGGGCGATAGTCATTTGGTGATAGCGCTACATAGATTTGGGTGTCATCGGCATAGCAATGATGGTCAATGTTATTATTTTGCATGATTTGTCCTAGTGGGAGCATATTGATGTTAAATAAAGTCGGCCCCAAGATTGAACCTTGGGGGACTCCACACGTTACGTTGGTTGGTTCTGATACAAAGTCACCATAGACGTTTTCAACCGGAAGTTTCGCGGGAAATTTAAAATTGCACTTTATAAGTTAACCCTGCCGTATTGGCATGTGTTGCAATGTTAAGATTTCATCATTGATATATAAACTATCAGACTGCGTGGTCGGTAGTAGTGGGTTTCAGTAGGCCTTTAAGGTAATCCTCCTTGGACAAATGTTTACACGGGTAAGTGCATCGTGTATTTCTTGAATCTCTGCCTCATAGCTTTGTATGGACTCATCAATCATTTACAAAGTGAGTTCGGAGAGGAAATGAAGTCAGAGAGACCGCGCCCACACGGGAAGTGACGTCGGAAAGAACTCGCCACAGCCAGCTTCAAAACAACCTGTTTCCACTCGTAGGTAAACATTAGAAAGATGGAGGCGAGTCATCCAGACATGCCGTGTTTCTCCTTCTTCTACATGTACAGCTGCTTGTGGAAATCACCCATGAATACATTAAGAGAACGCGATTGCAGCTATTCCGGGTACAACACTTCTCACACGGCAAGAGAACTTTCCAATGTCGAGGTCAGCTGTGATTCTACTTACTGAAAAACGTTGTCCATTTGTCGAAAGAGAGACAACGAGAATGCAGCTTCCCGTAAATGTGATAAAAAGATAGCGTATACTCTGTATTACCTGGCTGTCGAGGGAAGACTACGGAAAACGGCGAATGCTTTTGGACTGGGAAAGCAGACTAACAGTCATTGTTCGCCATGTATGTCTCGGACTCAATGTCTCGATCCAGAGTATATAAAGTCACTAAAAACGAATGGACAATGAAGTTGAAGGCAAAAGAGTGAGGAATGTCCTGACCAGATATCTAGATCCCTATGTAAAATGTTCTTTATCACATTGTTTACTTTCACATGTTTATTAAATATTTGATTAATTTATGATGGCTCAGGTGTGATTCACTACAATAGGGCCCCACAGCACACTGGATTCCAGTTAATTGAAATAGATAAGTTCAATTTAAGAACTTGCACACAAAGCAACACTGGAGGTGACTATGACGTGCGCATTTTCCACGCATGCGTACTAGGTCACGTTGCGCCGGCGGACCGAGGGGGCCAGGGGGTCTTAAACGACCATTGTGTGTGTGTGTGGACAAGGATAAGGTTAGGTGGCATTTACCCTGGATAACCTTAGCCAGCTTAGTGTAGAAGGAACATTAGAGTAGTTCACACTGGCTTAAATAAGAAAGGCATTAATTAGCTTAAAATATCTTTCTCTTCAACTTTCTGTCCTTACTTTTACCAGGTGTCAACTCATTTTGGTGCGCGACCAGATGCTGATGCGCTTCTGACAGGCAATTTAGATGCAGTTTTATTTATTTATTTTTTTCCAAAATAAAGCATTGAGGAACGTTTTTTATGATAATTAAACTGTTTTTCAAACTTATTATAGCCAATAGTACATAAAATCGAGCAGGGGTCACCAACACGCCCTCAAGGACCACATGAGTTGCCCGCAGGCCTATTCTAAAAATAGTACAACTCACTAGTAGTGAGCTGTGTCTAAAACTGTATTTTATTATTTTGTTATTATTTTATAATCACACTTGTATTCATATAGATTTAAAAATGACAATATCTTAAAAATATGTTCATTATACAATTTTTTTTATTTAAGTTTGGTGAACTCTGACCTACTCTACTGTGCTAACTACCCACCACCAGAAAAAGCCTGTGATATCAAGGCAGCTTTGGGTAAGGTCTTTTTTTTTTTTAAACGGCGAAAAAGTCACAAGAAGCAACCGAAGCCTCGTTTAGAGCTACATATTTTCTGATAAAGACAAAGAAGGCATTTTTAAACGGAGAAGTTGTCAAAGAAAGTTACACAACAGATTGCAGTACACTGGTGAACAGCATGCAATGCCAGTCTTCCCACTAACAAGGAAACGGATAAATGCAAATTTTAATTAAAATATTGAGGAATTGTTTTCAATGTAAAAGTGTGTTCATGACATCTAAGTTATAATTTGGTTAGAAATGCCACATCATATTTATTTAAACATAAGTAAGTTGATTTTGATTTAACATTACATAATTGATAACTTTTTTAAATATGGTGCAACATTGTTCATGGTTTGTAAAAATGGTTTGTTAGTTGCTGGTGAAAATGGGACATTTTTCCTATGAAATATTGTGATGTAAGTGAATATGTGAAACAATTTAACAATATTAAATATTGATAAATATTGATACCTGTTTCCCACCTTGTTGATAATTGTAAGAAATTATTAATGTGATCTGTGTCTTCATGTTTACAAGAAAGGCATGAGCAGACTCTTTTTCCTGAGGAAGCTTAGATCCTTTAATGTGTGCAGCAAGCTGGTGGATATCTTTTTTCAGTCTGTTGTGGCCAGTGCCCTGTACTTTGCAGTGGTTTCTTGGGGGAGCAGCACCAGCAAAAGGGACTTAAACTGGATTTACAAACTGATCCGGAAAGCCGGCCAAACTACTGTCACACAGTTGGAGGCGTTTGTGTCAGTGAGGGACAGGAGGACATTGGACAAACTGCTCGCCATCATGGACAATCCTGCCCACCCACTCCACCTGACAATTGAGGGACAGCGGAGCTCATACTCCAACAGACTCCTTCAGCTTCGTTCCTACAGTGTTCGATTCAAGAACTCCTTCATTCTGCACTCTATCCAGCTGTAAAATCACTCGCCATACAGCAATAGATGATATCTGTCTATTACCTGACCGCTTCTATGTTAGCTACCTCTCATTCTTTATAATGTATATTTTCTGCTACTTTTCAACTCTCTATTTTATGCTGCAGCTGTTACATATACTGTATTATTTTACATGGTAATTAGGATTTGTTTTATATTGTATATATTATATAAAAATACAATATAATATCAGTATATATTATATACTGTGTATATATAATATGCAAATATTACATTTATGTTCTATTTTATATTGTTACTATCGTACATTTTTAGTCTACTGTGTGGAAACATTTTCCTCGTGGATCCATAAAGTTGGTCTAAGTCTAAGTCTAAGTCTATATCAGACCTGGGCATTCTGCGGCCCGCGGGCCACATCCGGCCCTTTGTGCGTCCCTGTCCGGCCCGCGTGAGGCCAATCATAAATTACAAAATACATTTCAAAAAGTATCTATGTCGAGTGTGCAATACAACGGTGCTGCTTTTGTTTTGAAAAGCGTTATTTGTATTACTTCCGTGTGGACATATGCGCGTGCGTGATTGTGAGTGAATGTGAACAGCTGCAATCACAAATTACAAAATAAAGTTGAAAAAACATCTATGTCGTGCGCGCAATACAACTGTGCTGCTTTTATTTTGAAAAGTGTTATTTATGGGCGTATGTCCGTGTGTAACCTGTGAGTGAAGGTGCACAGCGACAAGTGATGCAAGGTTTACACCCGAGACGCTAAAAAGAGAAAAGTTGATGACGAATGGCGTGTTTTCAACAAGACATGGACTGCCAAGCAACGTTCCCTCTAAGGTGCGCGCCTGCGCAATTGTGCACTGCTCAAGCGTCCTCTGCGCCCAGCAAATATATGCCGCGCACCAAATCAAACCTATCTGAATTCCAAACAAAATAAACACATTTATTCTGTGTAATTTTGCAATGCAACTCTGAGTGACAGTGACAACAAGCGGCCCTAACGGTGTTCGTCAACACCGTTCAATTATTGTAACGTCTATCGGGATGCTTCGAGGCCAGGAATTATATCGATCACTTTATTGAGCAAAACTGTTTATATTCGGCCATAACCACACCAAAAACATGAGTAAAACACTTCTATCTCGAAAAACTAGTCATTTTCTGCCGTACAAACCAGGCCAAAACCAACTTGTCATCTGTCACCAACACGCATACCACTAAACCACTAGTGCGTTTATCGCCACACAAAAAGTCGGACAACTCAAACACCACACAAAGTTACACTATGACTCCTCAGTCATACATGTGCTTATTTTACTGTCATTTATTATTAATGTTAATTTATTGATATTAATCATGGAATGCTGTTACTAGAGAAAGTTACAGGAATGCACACTTCATCCTATGCTTACATTTCATTGTGCAACATGAGGATGTTTAAGGGGAACTAAATGTGATCTCTGAAAGGGGTACAATAATTTCCAAAGCAGTGCTTTTGGTATAAAGTTAAGTTAGGTTAAATGAAAGTATTATTATTATTATTAATTATTATTATTATTATTATTATTATTATTATTATTATTTATCTTACGGTATATATCAAAAATAATATTGAGCAACATTTTTTTGAAATATTGTCGATGTGGCCCTCCAGCAGTGCTCGGGTTGCTCATGCGGCCCCCGGTAAAAATTAATTGCCCACCCCTGGTGTATATAGATGTAATTATTAAAGGAACCATGTGTATGAATCTGGCCAGAAATGGTACTGCAATCACGGTCAAAATTCTATAGTCCCCTTGGCCTGTCCCTGACTGAGATTACCAGATACGCAGCCGAATCCAACTCAATCAACTGGGCTACTCCAAGGAACTTCAAACATCCACTGCCTTTTACTAGGGGTTGAGGTGCTGGGACCATACTATGTTGTGTTTTTAGTGTGTTCCTGCCTTCTCCTTGTCTGCACCTGTGTTTTTTAGTGATTTGTCCTCGGCGAGGGGCGGACCTTGTGGCACACCTGCTCGCATTTAGCTCGCCAGTATTTAGGCTCGTCACTCACAGCTTGACCTTGCCGGTTAATGTTTCCTGAACCCCGCACGTGCATGTGCCTGCTTCGCCTCGTCAGACTTGGTACGTTGCCTTTTCTTAGTCCTGTTAATCTTAACCTCTTTGTGTTTGTTTCCTAGCCTCCTTGTTTTAAAGAGGACTTATACTGTGCTCAGTCAAACTTCCAAACGTTGCTTGGAGTGATGACTGAAGAATCCTTATGAGTCGAAATGCTATGCACGGCTGAAAAAAAAAACACTACCCGTAAATGGAAAAACACCTGCAGTGAGCAAACTCCTCCCTAAAATGGCACAAACAATAAAACAATTTCTAGGTGTATTTGCTTGTTTTTTTTGGTTTTTGTTTGCTTTTTAAACTATCTTTATTATGGTTTTTATCCATGAATTAGCTGCACCGTCTTATAAGCCGCGGAGTTCAAAGCGTAAGAAACATTTTTTGGCTTATAGTCCGGAATTTACAGTAAAAAAAAATCCAAGAAAAAACATTTAATAAATGTTAATTTATAGATAGTACTTTATTTATATATTTAATTTATGACATTTTGACAACAAAATTGCATTTCGTTTGTGTCAGAATATTGGGGTCTTTTTTTATTTAATTTCAATTATTCAAGGACATAGTGGTGACCATGGTCTGATGACCTCCTGGTGCAGATGGCTCCTGTGATAGTGTTTACTCACATATCACTTATGTACTCAGCCATGCAATCATTTGTCCATATAATTGCATACGTGTGTATTTTGTGTGTGTGTGTGTGTGTTTGGGTTTGGTATCTGTATCCGTGCGCACGTATGTGATAATGGGGGATATGGGTCACCTGGGTATTGTTTTTAACTTTGTAAAGCACTTTGCGTTGCATTTATTTTATGTATGAAAAGCGCTTTATAGATAAAGTTCGATTGATTGATTGATAGATCACTGCGGTTAATTGGCATTAATCAAAATTCAAAAGCGTGATTACTCTGATTTTTGTTCGACAGCTCTAGTTTAAACACCAAATTAAGTCACCTTTTGGCATTGTAGGGCTGTGGTTGGCAATAGGAATCCCAAATCCCTCAAAAGCGTACTGTTTGCATAAGACTATTATTTTCATAAGTGCAAAATTAAATTGCCTTTTTGGTCATGTAATAACATTCACCCTTCTTTCTGAGAAGTTGTACCCAAAATCCTTCAACAAATCCATACCAGCCTCAAAGGATTTCCCTTGGCTGGAGATCCAATTTTAGATCGCGCCTCATTTTGTCTTTTCTAACGAGACTCTTTAAAAGGAAGGCTGGAATACACTTCACACACACTTTAATGACTCATTGCTTCCGTTTCATCTCTGAGTCCTATTAGAGTGCTCATGCTAGAAATTAATTTTTCCTTTCATTGTAATTTACAGGCTGTCATGAAAGCAGCAGACCGTGCATCATTTAGCGTTAACACAGGCTTTATATTCCAATGTGGCAGACAAATCAAAAGCTAACATGGATCAAATTAATAAAGCTAATGATGGAGCTTGAATTGGTAAACATAGCATATACCTCCAGCGTGGCCTGGGGAGAAGGAACTGTAACCCCACACTTTGCTAACAAAGGCAGCGGTAGTGTGGAAATAGATTAAACTAGCAACAAACTCCAAATGTGAAGTCTGATCATTGGAACAGAAACACCCAACATGCTCACAAAGTTGAGTGATGAGCCCCGGAGATGAACATAAACACCAACAGTCACCTCTACCGAGACTGGCTGCTTTGGGGAGCACTTTTTCTGTTATATAAGGTCTCCTTTGCTCTGTACACACACAGTATGCACTAATGGCTTCTGCAGAATCCATTACATAGATCATCCGGTAAACAAAAGTTGTAAGGCAAAACTTCTATGTGAAAATTGTGGCTTGTCTGCAAAAAAGTCCAACACCTCTAACATCCCACAACTATATTTTCAGAGAAAATACATGTCTGAGGTTGTTCACCACTTCATCAAAAGATTAACTCTGTTGTATGGTTTGTTTTTGCAATGTATTCGCAGAAAAATAATCAGCCTCCACGGCTTCCGAACCTGAGAGGAAAACAAAACTTAGACAGGAAGTGAGTTTGAATTTATTATCAAAGTTAAGGTACACTGCTTTGGCTGTTTGTATTTTTTTTTACAGGTGTTAACTTCCTCTTACAGTTGTACAACTGTGAAGAATATTAAATGTGCCAAAAATGCACATTTTTGTTGGAAGAATTGTTTATTTCAACTATTTTCCCTAAAATACGTATTGAGGCTATAAAGTGTGTTTTTTTTCCAATTACTCAATGATCAAAAACAACTAATTTATGAATTGCTAAATGACTAAAACAACCAATTGCCCTAGTTAGCATGGTAACAGTGACTACGTTCACACTCAGGCCAAAGTGGACCAAATCAGATTTTGTCAAAATCAGATTTTTTCAAGCTAACTGTTTAGATCGTATTTTCCGCACTATAAGCACACCTAAAAACCTCCAATTTTCTCAAAAGCTGACATATATATATATATATATATATATATATATATATATATATATATATATATATATATATATATATATATATATATATATATATATATGTATATATATATATATATATATATATATATATATATATATATATATATATATACATATATATGTATGTATATATGTATGTATATATATATATATATATATATATATATATATATATATATATATATATATATATATATATATATATATATATATATGTATATATATATATATATATATATATCTATATATATATATATATATATACATACATATATACATACATATATATGTATATATATATATACATATATACATACATATATATGTATGTATATATGTATGTATATATATATATATATATATATATATATATATATATATATATATATATATATATATATATATATATATATATATATATATATATATATATATATATATATATATATATATATATATATGAGAGGATAACAAAACTTAGACAGGAAGTAAGTTTGAATGTATTATCAAAGTTAAGGTACACTGCTTGGCTGTTTGTATTTTTTTTTTTTACAGGTGTTAACTTCCTCTTACAGTTGTACGACTGTGAAGAATAGTCTGGGTAGCAACCCAAACTGGAGGCACCAGAGCTCCATTTGGTATTGTTATTGTAAGCGCTAAAATTGATACTGCAGGAGAGAGGAATAACATAGTGGGAGACATCAAAAGTGAGTTACAAAAATGCAAATTATGATTAGAATTGTAAATTGTTTTTTTTTACTGTTGATTCTAAGTTTAGTTGTAATTTTATTTGTTCTACATTGTTTAATGTTAGAGTATCACATTTAATCAAAAGACTGAAGGGTTGTGGAACTTGTGGTATTCAAGAACGAACCAAACCTATTGACTGGCTTATTAACATGAACGATGGGCTTGTTTTTATTTGACTTGTGACAGCGATGAAACGTTTACATTCATGTCACACTGTAAACCAAGGCAGAAACAGCGTCTCCTCTCTGCTCGGACTGGAGTGGTACTTTGCACTTAAAAGTACAATGAAATGTGGTTTCAGGACCAGCTGTCAGAGACTATACGTTTACACTGCAGGTTAAAATGGCTCAACTCAGATTTTTTTTGTAATCGTTTTTTTTTCCCAGCTGACTGTTTGCACTGCAAATAAAATGTCCTCTTCATCAGACTGCAGTATAATCACGCACAGGCCCCAACGTGGCCTCAACGTCACTTGCATGCGCAGTTCGATAAAGTGAAAACAAAGGAAGTTGACCGGATTCCTTAAATGAACAAGAAAGTCATCTGAAGTATATGGTTGTTGCCATGGAAATGACCAACGTGCATCTATCTCAATGACTTTTGAAACTGTTATTTTGCAATGACAATACTCCATACATGACATGATATATGACAATACTTTAGCACACAGTGTATATCAGTATATATCAACATTTGATTTGCTGACAATAGCCACTCTTTCTCATTTGACATTTTTGATGTGTGACCTTTTCATACCCCAAAAGATTTTAGCCTTTCCTGTTCATCTTCATTACAGCTCTGCAAGTGGGTCACTTTATCATCATTAGCTTCTATTCAAATCCGCTACATGCTAGACAATACAGGAGTATTATTTGTCAAGACCTCCATCCCCTTCAGCTGAAACACTTTTGTTTGATTTAGTGCATCACATTTATTAGACAGTTATTGTGAAAGGTCTGCTTTGTGGACACTACAATTGTCAATATTGTGATGCGCCGCCCATTAAAGAAAGTAGATATATACAGCAACATAATCTAACATTAACAGATACAATTACTTCATCAACATAAATATAATGGTCATGGTTATGGTTTAATTTATTCAGAACATGTAAACACATACAATATGATACATCATATGATAAGTCATGATTCACATAATGAGATGAATAATATCTTATTTTCAACAAAGTTCAAGATTTTTATCGAGATTCTTCTTCCTTGTACTTTGTAAACACTTGTAGTTTGAACAGTTTCTTATATTGGATCATATTAGTATATTGTTTCCATAATCCATTCCATAATTTCATTTCGCATAGTGATATGCTAAAGGTCTTAAGTGTTCTATGTCAATACAAATGAGTTAAATTATATTTCCTTTGAGGTGATATATTTCCTCTTTTCTGAGAAGAATAGTTGTACATTCTTAAGTAACAGGTTCTAGTTTGCTTTGTGCATAATGCATAATTTTAGCTGTTTGCAAATGCACCAAATTATGGAGTTTCAGTACTTTGGAGTCAATAAATAAAGGGTTTTTATGTTCCGGATAACCTACATTATGTATTATTGTAATTGATATTTTTTGTAACATGGTTAGTGAATGAAGTGTACATTTGTAATTATTTCCCCATATTTCTGCACAAACACTCAAATATGGTAATACTAGCGAGCAGTAAAGAGTGTGCAGTGATTTTTTTCCAGAATATGTTTTTCTTTATACATTATAGACATATTCCTTGCCACCTTGTGTTGTATATTTCTTATATGCGATTTCCGGTTCATTTTATCATCTATTATTACACTCAAATATTTGATTACTGTCACACTTTATTTGTATTTGTGTTTGACTTTCTCTTCTACGGTTACAAAATAGTATGATTTTAGTTTTATCAAACCATGTCTTTAATTTGTTCATTTCTTCTGATATTATTTGTATTAGCTTCTGTGTGATCTCTTCTGAATAAACGCAGTCGTGTCATCTGCAAATAATACTAACTTCAAGTACTTTTTACCTTTTCAAATGTTGTTTGCATATAGATTAAATAATTTTGATCCTAGTATTGATCGCGGTACACCACAAGATATGTTTGGTTCTGTTGACGTTTTTTCACCTAACTTCACATATTGCTTCCTGGCGGTTAAATAGCTTCTTACCCAGTTCAAGACCAATCCTCTGATGCCATATCGTTGTAATTTGTTGATTAAGATATTATGATTAATTGTGTCAAATGCTTAAGTTAGATCCATAAATACTGCTGCTGCACACTGTTTACCATCTATTGCATTGGTTATATCCTCTGTTATTTCCATTATTGCCATTGATGATGAGATGTTTGCTCTGTATCCGTATTGGTTGTCCTTAAGTGTTCCACTTTTGTTAATGAATTTGTCTAATCTGTTTTTAAATATTTTTTAATAATTTTAGAAAATTGTGTAAATAAACTGGTGAGTAATTTGTGAATTGGTGTTTGTCTCCAGTCATGAATTGGTACTGCTTTTGGTATTTTCATTTTGTTTGGGAATTTACCAATTTGAAATGATAGATTATGGATGTACGTTAGAGGTTCTGAAATTTCTGCAATACTTTTTTTTTTATCGTTTCCACATCTATTCCGTGACAGTCAGTTGAAGTCTAGGATTTGCATATCTTTACAATTTTGATTATTTCTTGTTTTGTCACAATGTTAAGGAACATAGAGTTGGGATTTCGATCTATGGTATTATTCAAGTCTGCAACTGATCTATGATCATCTGGAATATTTCATTTCAGATTCCATCCATTTATTTTCTACACCTAGTCCCTTTTGGGGTCGCGGAGATGCTGGAGACTATACCAGCTGCACTCTGGCGGAAGGCAGGGTACAGCATGGACAAGTCGCTACCTCATCGCAGGGCCGACACAGATACACAGACATCCAATCACATTAGCACACTACAGGCAGTTTATTGTTGCCAATCAGCCTATCCCCAGGTGCATGTCTTTGGAAGTGGGAGGACGCCAGAGTATCCTGAGAGAACCCACACAGTCATGGGGAGAACACGCAAACTCCACACAGAAAGACCCAGAGCCTTGGAATCGAACCAAGTTCGATTCGAAGTTTGTTTTTGTTCTTGTCTAATACATGTCTGTAGTGTTATTTTCTACATGTGTGAAGTATGCAAGTTATCTTATATTTTTGTACTTTGTTTCTGCTTCTATAGATTTTTGTGTTATGAATGTTCTGTATAATGTATTGTTTTAACCATTATTGTAGTTAAACATCTCCCCGTATCATGCAATAAAGTTTTCTTAGACCGCAGTAGATTTCCCTAGAGCAGGCCTGGGCAATTATTTTGACTTCGGGGCCACATTTAGAGAAAAAAATGTGTCTGGGGGCCGGTATATCTATTTTTAGGAACACTAATACAAAACCTCACAATAATGTCTTATTGAATGCTAAAAACGTTATGACAGACCGCCTTAAAAAACGTAATGGAATTTTAAATTTTTCTATAAACGATAAAACACTGAATATTGACAAAATATGAATGTCACACCCCCTTTCGATCGACATATTTTACAATTAAGTGAAACGCAACAAACAGTGAAATATGAACGCGAAGGGGACACAATAAACCCACCTACAATCTGATATATCTGGCGTGGCGAAGTTGGTAGAGTGGCCGTGCCAGCAATCGGAGGGTTGCTGGTTACTGGGGTTCAATCCCCACCTTCTACCATCCTAGTCACATCCGTTGTGTCCATGGGCAAGACACTTCACCCTTGCTCCTGATGGCTGCTGGTTAGTGCCTTGCATGGCAGCTCCCACCATTAGCGTGTGAATGTGTGTGTGAATGGGTAAATGTGGAAATACTGTCAAAGCGCTTTGAGTACCTTGAAGGTAGAAAAGCGCTATACAAGTATAACCCATTTATCATTTATTAATTTATATATCTCTAAGCTTAAGAACTTTGTTGTGAAAATCTCCTTCCGCGTCTGTGGAAACGCTTTCCGCCCACACTTATCGGTGCCTCGTCTGAGCTGCTGTGACGTAGATTACCATAGTAGCTAATTAGATGACCATAGTATCTAATTAGATTACCATAGTAACTAATTAGATTGCCATAGTAACTGGTATATCATCCATAAGCGCAGATTTCAACCATTGAAATACTTTGTATAGTTCAAGACTTACGGTCATTAGAAAACATCACTGCACATCATAATGGCAGCTACAGTTTCCATCTTAAAGATCTAAAAAAATTATTTGGGAATGTCCGGCGGGCCAGATTGAAAAGCTTAATGGGCCGCATGTGGCCCCCGGGCCTTAATTTGCTCAGGTCTGCCCTAGAGTATCTAACAAGTGAGTGCAACCCGCAATCTAATTACTATTTCAAACAATGTTGCCATTATTTGGATTTTGTGAGCACCGGTAGTACACACACTCCTCATTTAATTATATTTTACCACCACCAGTGCCGGAAAATGGAGTGAATAAATGATTGGTTCTCAATTCTCACTGTAAAGCGCTTTGTGTCCAGAAAAACACTCTATTCCATTAGTTAACCATTATTATTACTATTATTAGTGTCCATGCAGATGTCCACCTCAACCTTCCGTATCAAACTAAATCACAATGTACTTGGTATGCTTTCATTATTACGGTGGCGTGGCTCAGATGCTATAGCGGCCATCCAAAAACTCGAGGGTTCCTGGTACAAATCCAGCTTCTGCCATTCTTGTCACTTCTGTTGAGTCCTTGGACAAGACACTTCACCCACTTTGCTCTCAGTGCCGCTAACACTGGTGTATGAATGCGAATTAATGTTTGGTGATGATCAAAGAGGCTGTAGTTACAAATTGGAAGCCACGTTTCCGTCACCCTACCCCAAGGCAGCTGGGGCTACAAATGCAGCTTCCCAAAATCAATGGTGAATATGGACTGAATGATGAATTATTGGCTCTCAGTTCCCACTGTAAAGCTTAATGAGTTTCCAAAAAAGTGCTATATAAATCTAATCCAGTATTTTTTATTAATATAGATTGCATTCTATCTGAAAGATGGGGCAAATGAAAGGGGAGCCAACTTCCTGGAGCACTTATTAATCTTCTGCCAGCTAGTGTTAATCAGGAGGTGCAAGAGGTCAAGGTAAAGCTCAATGGTGCATTAGTCACGCTGAAAAGGTGTCTGATTTCTTGGAACCGGCAACAAGTGAGTCTTTTCCTAAGAGTTGAATTATTGCTGCGCTCTGACATATTCAAAATTATGTGAGGACGTTGCAGCTCAGGTTGTAAAGCTCAGAGTATGGGAAGGCAATTGAGCGAGCTGACCATCTGCTTGATCCGAGTTGGAAATTACATTTCGCGCTGGAGCAGAGGTTGACAAACATTATTTCCCATTTTCTCTGGCTCATGGTCGCCACATGTCACCCCCTACTTATAACCCAGGCCTTTTCGTCATAAAGCAGGGAGCTGTTGAGAGGTGACTCATGAGATTTACAATCTAATAGAATCACAGATTGCTTTGAACCAAGTGGGACTTCCTGGTTAGCCGTTTTTCCGGTTTGTTTGGTCAAATTTTATGCCTTGGATGTTCAATCACAAATGCAATAGTCAGCAGTGCATTACGAAATGCAAACAGTTTGAACTATAGTTCTTGTTTTACAACTAATACACCATGTACATAATTATGTCAAAACATATGACTCAAGGATTTGGATTTGGCCACAGAATCCAGCTATGGAACCATAGGGACCACATTGTCTGCTGGTTAGGCAGACAGGGGAACATTTATCATCAACAATGCATCAATGCCACTTTTTAATTTCAGTGGCCTGCAAATGGTAGAAAACAAAACAAATACATTATATGCTGATTTCAAGGGCTGTCTTTGAATAGTCGAATACTGGACCATTTGATTCGAAGGAGTCTGATTCAACTAACAACTTCGCAGTCGAATCATCGGACATTTAACTCCTCTTCCCACTCTGTGGCAGGGATGCAAGTTGAGTACCTGCTGTGTGTGAGGATTGATCGATTCAGATCCATAATCATATCTTCTTTAAATCTTCTGTAAAATATTAATGTGTGCAGACTAGTGTTGTCCCGATACCAATATTTTGGTACCAGTACCAAAATTATTTTAATACTTTTTGGTACTTTTTGGTACTTTTCTAAATAAAGTGGACCACAAAAAATTGGCTTCATTTTAACAAAAAATCTTACGGTACATTAAACATATGTTTCTTATTACAAGTTTGTCCTTAAATAAAATAGTGAACATACACGACAACTTGTCTTTTAGTAGTAAGTAAGCAAACAAAGGCTCCTAATTTAGCTGCCGACGTATGCAGTAACATATTGTGTCATTTTCCATTCTATTATTTTGTCAAAATTATTAAGGACAAGTGGTAGAAAATGAATTATTAATCTACTTGTTCATTTACTGTTAATATCTGCTTACTTTCTCTTTCGTTATGTTCTATCTACACTTCTGTTAAAATGTAATAATCACTTGTTCTTCTGTTACTTAGACTTAGACTTAGACTTAAACTTAGACTTAGACTTCCTTTTTATTGTCATTCAAATTTGAACTTTACAGTACAGATAAGAACGACATTTTGTTGCATTAGCTCATGGTGGTGCAGGATAAAAAAGCAATAAGGTGCATATATAAATAAATAAATAGGTTACTGTACAGATAAATATATTGCACTTTTTCATATGCATCCACGTTTATGGATGTATGTTATATTGTCTTTTTCATTCCAGCGAGTTAATCTATTTTGTGGGGAGTTGAGGAGATAAATATGATGCATTCAAGAGTCTGATGGCCTGAGGGAAGAAGCTGTTACAGAACCTGGAGGTTCTGCTTCGGAGGCTGCGGAACCTCTTTCTAGAGTCCAGCAGTGAAAACAGTCCTTGGTGGGGGTGGGAGGAGTATTTGCAGATTTTCTGAGCCCTGGTCAGGCAGCGGCTTTTTGCGATCTCCTGGATAGGACGGAGAGGAGTCCTGATGATCTTTTCCGCCGTCCTCACCACTCTCTGCAGAGACTTCCAGTCTGAGGCACTGCAGCCTCCAGTCTAGACAGAGATGCTGTTGGTCAGCAGGCTCTCTATAGTGCCTCTGTAGAATCTGACGGGAGGAGGAGCTGTGCTCTTTTCATCCGACGCAAAAAGTGCATGCGCTGCTGAGCTCTTTTTACAAGAGCTCCGGTGTCTAGGGACCAGGTTATATTGTCAGTTATCTGCACCCCCAGGAACTTGGTGCTGCTTACCATCACCACCGCTGTGCTGTTGATGAAGAGTGGAGCGTGATTGGACTGGTGCTTCCTGAAGTCAACAATGATCTCTTTGGTCTTGTCGACATTCAGGACCAGGTTGTTGGTTCTGCACCAGTCAACCAGATGTTTCACCTCTTCCCTGTAGTCCATGTCGTTGTTGTCACGGATGAGGCCCACTACTGTCGTGTCGTCCGCATACTTCACAATGTGGTTAGTAGTGGACCTGGCGCAGCAGTCATGGGTCATCAACGTGAACAGCAGCGGACTCAGGACGCAGCCCTGGGGGGAGCCGGTGCTCAGGGAGATGGCACTGGAGGTGTTGTTGCCCACTCTCACAGACTGGGGTCTGTCTGTGAGGAAGTCAAGCAGCCAGTTGCATAGTTGTTTGATATTTTACATTAGTTTGGGTTGATACCACAAATTTGGGTATCAATCCGATACCAAGTCGTTACAGGATCATACATTGGTCATATTCAAAGTCCTCATGTGTTCAGGGACATATTTCATGAGTTTATAAACATAATATAAGTTTAAAAAAATACAAAATATGATGTTATTCTGCCAAAAAATATCGACATAATCATAGTAGTATCGACTAGATACGCTACTGTACTTGGTATCATTTCATTGGATGTTAGGTGTTGATCCACCAATGGCCTTTGTTTACATTTTGACGCCGGTGAGCTACGGTGATCTGCAGGGATGATACTTGTAAGAAACATACTTTATTTATCGCCATGGAGGCAAGGATTAGTGATTTGGAAGTAGCTAAAACACTGCCTGGGCTGGACTTTAGCCGCTAGCTAGCTAGCCATGTCTTAAAGCACCTCCTCCGGTGGGCGTTTTAGTGTTATAACTTCACCTTTATCTTTAGTTTTTAAGCCAAAATGCATCCGTTCTACCTTTTCTGTCTACACACTGTGTCTGTTTCTAAGTACTATGTGATTATGTGCTGCCGGACATGCTCCTCTGCTTGTAAACCAGCAATGTCACGACGTGACGACGACGGGGGTTCGGGGGGCTGGCGGACCGGTACTTTTCAGAGGCGGTATAGTACCGAATATGATTCATTAGTATCGCGGTACTATACTAATACCGGTATACTGTACAACACTAGTGCAGACAAAGGTTGCCTGAGGTTTAGCTCTCCTCTGGCGCAGGTAATGATCCTTCCCCAGTTTCACATACGAAAACGTTGTCAAGTTAAGTCTTCTCACTGCTGCGCTAGTGCCAAGGACCTTACCAAAATAACCTATCCCTGACATATTTATTTCTTTTTAGGTGGAAAAATTATGTCTCTGTTTTATTTTATAATTTTTTTCCATTTTAATGAAAAATGTTATTCCTTTTATAAACGTATTTTATTAACTTTGGAATCCATATTCCATATTGACATCTGTTTTTTTTTTTGTTTTTTTTTTTAAAACAAAAAACACTGATCGTGGATTATGGGTAAAATCTAACACATAAGATTTGACTATGAAAATCCAATGAAGACAGCCCTACTGATGTCAGTAGCTATACAGTAGATTCAAATCAAATCAAATCAAGCTTTATTTATAAAGCGCTTTTCATACATAAAAGAAATGCAACACAAAGTGCTTTACAGAGTTAAAAACAATACCCCAGTGACCCATATCCCCCATTATAACACACGTTCGCACGGACACAGATACCAAATACAAACACACACACACACAACATACACACATATGCAATTATATGGACCAATGATTGCATGGCTGAGTACAGAGGAGACATGTGAGTAAACACTATTACAGGAGCCTTTTGTACCAGGAGGTCATCAGACCATGGTCACCAGGACGCTGACACAAAAGCGCCCCCACAAGCTCGGCCCATAACCCCTGAGGCAGATGGCTCGTCTGAGGAACGTTGGAAAATAAAAATAATAAAACTTGTAAAATAGTAAGAACCATGAGTAGAGATAAATAATAAAATACAAGTAAGACATATGAACATTAATATAAAAAATAACAAATAATATATATACAGTAAATACATAAATAAATATAACTAAATAAAATATTGCATAACTAATAGGATAAACATTTAAATACAAATGATTTCAATAAAATAATTAATATCAGGTAAAAGCCAAATCAAAAAGGTGGGTCTTAAGCCTGTTCTTAAAAACATTAACGTTCTCCGCAGCCCTGAGATCCTCCGGCAAGCTGTTCCATAGACGAGGGCCATAATGGTTGAAAGATGCCATCCCGTGACTTTGTGTCCTGACTTTGGGAATAATTAGGAGATGAGTGCCGGAGGATCTCAGGGCCCGGGAAGGCTCATAGGGTAAAAGCAGATCTAAGAGATAAGAAGGCCCATACCATAAAAAACATTTATAAACCATAAGAATAACCTTAAAATTGATCCTGAAACACACTGGGAGCCAATGCAGAGATTTTAAAACTGGTGTAATGTGAGCCCGCCTTCTGGTCTTCGTCAGGACACGTGCCGCTGAATTTTGGAGTAATTGTAAAGGTGCAATAACTTTTTTAGGAAGATCAGAAAGCGGGGCGTTACAATCGACTTGTAATAAAAGCATGCATTAGCGTGTCCGTGTTGCCCTGAGAGAGAATTGGGCGGACTCTGGCTATATTCTTAAAATGATAAAAACCTATTTTTGTTATATTTTTTAAATAGATTAAATGTTCCACAATGCAACTCAAACTATTGTAATTTGCACAATTGACAACATCTAACCACCAGCAATACTGTACCAGGCATTGTCAAAAGTTGTATTTTTACACTTGAATTTTTTGCTACTGACATCATAAATGTCCATGTACCTCTCATAGTTGTTACAAATAGATCAGACACTGTAGGGGTGTGGGATGTAGGGGTTGGGGTACGTGTGTGTATGGTGTGCATTTTCTGTGGATCCATGTGTGTGTGTAAGACTGCAGAGTGGCTATGGTCTGCGACAGTGGTGCTCTCAAAAATGCGATAGCACAGCCAGTCAGTCCAATAAAAGTCAACAAACAACAGGTGTGTGTCCATGAGAGACAGGGAAGGAACACTGTTTTCTATGGGAATCTGAAAGATATGACCTTGCCAGGGAAAGCAGTCCAGATTAGAATGTTTGTGTTTAAGCGAGAGATAAGAAATTACAACTTTTCACTCTAATTGTCTATTTCTATTTCACGCAGAGCAGAAGGCTGCCAGCATTTTCCAATTTGTCGATATACCAGGTCAACGCTTACTCCAATCAGCAGATGTCGTGTTATCATGATTATGAATAGGTAGATATCTTCAACGTCCTTGACTGAAATGGTCACCAAGCACACGGCACTCCGCTTCTCCCAATAGTCCATCGTGTGTCAAGCAGTGGCGTGCGGTGAGGTTGATGTCAGGTGAGGCACTGACTTCATCACAGTCAGATTTACAAACATATGAACCCTAAAGAGTATCTTATTCACCATTTGATTGGCAGCAGTTAACGGGTTATGTTTAAAAGCTCATACCAGCATTCTTCCCTGCTTGGCACTCAGCATCAAGGGTTGGAATTGGGGGTTAAATCACCATAAATTATTCCCAGGCACGGCGCCGCTGCTGCCCACTGCTCCCCTCACCTCCCAGGGGGTGAACAAGGGGATGGGTCAAATGCAGAGGACAAATTTCACCACACCTAGTGTGTGTGTGACAATCATTGGTACTTTAACTTAACTTTAACTTTACACTTACAAACTGTAGCACACAAAAAAGCACATTTAATAAAAAAAACGTTATTATGGTCTTACCTTTACTTATAAGTGCGGGAGCAGTGGTGTTCGTGTTGGAGGAGTTGTGAATGAATGAAATATGAAATCCACGCAGCAGTCTGCATGTGTACCTAATGTTGTGTCCCTGTTCACGGCTCCTCCGGCGCGCCGCGCGAGCATTGTTGTTTTTGCACTTTTTGGCTTCTTGTTAAGTGACTTTTTTTGGGTGGATTCGGTCTTGCACGTGGAGGGTTTGGGTGTGGGCTTTGGTTGGTGTGACGCTCCTGTCGGGCGGTGCATTCTGCGGCGGAGGTGCTTGGCACCAGGAGGCGGGGTTATGAGACAAGCCTCATGTTTTATGATCGCTCAGCACAAGAAATACGTTACACACATACAGTTGTTGACAAAATACACTGTACATTATATACCTCAGCTAACTAAACTATGGAAATGTATAATATAATTCATATAACAATACGGTCTCACTGCACAGCAGGCCAGCAGTTAGCCGAGTCATTGTGCACAATCCATGTTGAGGCACAACGCAGTGACGTGCCTCAACTGGCTGCTGATCACCGCACTGTCTCTTTTCAGTATTTGAACGGCAAATGTGAAAATAAAAATAAAAATAATCTATAACTGGTGAAGTTAAATGGAAAATAACTTTAGTATAATCACTGGATACATATAACAATTTAATTAATTTTTTTTCTTTTTACTTTTTTTTTTCTTTCCATGATGGCAGGTGAAGCCGTGCCTCCCCTGCCTCTAGTGACTGCACGCCACTGGTGTCCAGCAATAACTGTTCCATCAGGACAGGCAGTTCCTATCGAATTCCAGATCTTGTCAATTTGATGGAGAGGAAAGTTGATCAATTCCATTGATTCATTTGGAGAGCAGTGCAAAAAGAGGCTACAAGATAATAAGACAAGACAAAACAAGGAAGCGAGATGGATAGATAATGCAGAGGGGAATGGAAAGTGTCTCCCTTCGATGAATGCCAGAGAGAATTGGTATTAGGAGTAGTTAAAAGGATATATGAAATAAATTAATATTATTTTTGTTCTTAGATGTCAACATGGGCAACACCTCATTAACAACTTTAAATGACACATGCATTTAGCTCATTAAACTGTGGAGTAAGTGTGCCTTCGTTGATTCGGAAGATGGTGTTTAGATGGTGTGATGTTTGATCAATTTGTTATGTAAAAATTAACATTTTATAGTTTTTGGTGGTGATTTAACAACCTAACTCTTTTTCTCATAAGCTTTTTAAAAGTGTTGAATCCGCCACATTGTTTTGAAGTACTGAGGAGATATTTACAGAAAATCCCGGGTTAGAGGTACTGTGGGTTAATCGCAAAGGCACAGTCTACCTCGACCCTCCTGTAAGTAGGTACAAACAACGTTTTGCATGTTGTAACAGTTTTTCACCCTTCAAAGAACAGCCCATTTTCAGGTCAGCAAAAAATTTAAAGGATGGATTAAAATAAAGAACATTCAGGATGTGGGACTTGATTAAGAGAGGCGCTGTGGCTGTAATATAAGGGAGGATGTGGAGCAAGATAGGAAACTTTTGGATTACTTTATGTATTTTTGCTTAATAGATACCACAGAACACAGCAACACATTAATGTTTAACTGCAGTGTTAATGTTATCGACCACCCAGCACTTTAACGGGAAACTGCACTTTTGAAAAAAAAAATTCTATCTATGTTAGACAAGAAAGCATTTATTTTTCTTTTTTTTTAATGCATTGTAGAGTCGTTAAATACGGCAAGTACGAGGTGGCTAACAATGCAGCTAATAGGAGTGCTCTATTGCACCCATAAAGACCTCTAAAAAAGCATCCAAAAACTGCCAACAATACTCCATTTACATCACCTGACCTAATATTGACCAAGTATTAGCAATATTATTATAAGCGCTAACGCAAACAAACTATTTATAGTGTCGCCGAGCTAACTAGCTTATACAGCTAAAGTGTTGACATACTGAGCCGGTGAGCTGCTGCATCGCCACTGAACTGGTGATAATTAATCCTAGATTATAAATCATCCCGTTCACCTGTATAGTACAAGAATGTGGCTAAAAACCGACAAATTGGTAAACTTTGTCATCCAACTTAGACTGGGAAATAGCAAGAAAGACCAGAAAAAAGTTTGCGGCCACCTTTTTTTTTTAACCTCTGAGTTGATTATCAAGCATCAGCATCAGGATATATAAGTAGTAGGATATAATCCTGTAGTCTGTTTTTTTGGTTTACTTGCAACGGAACTGATTGATTTATTAATTTAATTGCGCATGTTTTGATGAGTGAACGGTAAGGAATCTGTGGTCCCACCAGAGCTCGTCTAGCCATTTCTTGAAGGATCTGTGCTGGTTGCATTTACCACTTCCCTTGGCAGGCTATTCCAATCAGCCACAACACGTTGACTAAAAATATCATCTTCGGATGTCTAGCCTGGAACTTGTTGTAGAATCTTGAAGTTGTTCCCACCTGTTGAAGAGTGGATTGCATGCATGGAAAACCTTTCTTCAGGGGTTCATAAAAGTCAATTTAGTAGTTTGTACATCGTTATCTTGTCCTCTCGAGTCCGTCGGTAGCATAATGAGTGTAATTTGAGAACCTCCAACCGCTGCTTATAGGGCAGACTGCTCAATCCTGGAATAAGACGAGTAGCTCTTTTCTGGACCCTTTCCACCTGCATCCAGTTTATACCTCAGATGCCATAGCACATTCCCATACTCCAGGTGTGGTCTTACTCAGGTGGCAAATAGGATTGGTAGCATTTCAGCTGTTACTAGTGTGAAGGTTTTTTGATCATTCCTAGAATCTGGTTTGCCTTGGATACTGCAGACGATATATGTTGGTGGAAATTTAGCTCTTCGTCAACTATCACTCTTAAATCTTTTTAGATTGTGGTGTCCGTTAACTGTACCTCATTCAAAGAGTAGTTATTTATTGGGTTTCTTTATCCGACATGTAGCACTTTGCATTTGTTCACATTAAAACGTAATTGCCATTTTTGGGACCATTCTGTTACCTTATGTAGATCTGCTTGGAGTGACTTTGAACCATCTTTTGAACTTACATCTGCAAATATTTCAGTGTTATCCACAAATATGTATGTAGAGTTTTAAATCGTATTAGGCGGGTCACTGATGAAGACGATGAAGAGCACATACCTAAGTACATTACTTTGTGGTATGCCACTATTGACATGGGACCATCTGGAAAGAGTTCCATTTATAGCTAACTTTTGCTCTTCCAGTGAGGAAGGCTGCTCCAAAAGTTACACAAAGACTGACAATCTTTTAAACTTTCATTGCTAATCTTATGCTAAAAACAAGCCCAATTCCAACGCATATTCTCTACTGTGCACATGACCGTCCCTGTGCTTTACTCCCAAACACACAACAACACTTACTCAATTGCCAATCCCCTTTCAGAAACGGTATGGTCACGATCATGGAAACTTTGAACATCAACAACACATAAATATAAACATTTACACCAATAGGTTGTTACAGAAGCGACTGGGATGAGAATCAGCACCTCCATGGTTCTCGCCTGGAAAAGGGTGGAGTGTCATCTCCGTGTTGGGGAGGAGACCCTGCCCCAAGTGGAGGAGTTCAAGTACCTCAAAGTTTTGTTCACTAGTGAGGGAAGAGTGGATCGTGAGATCGACAGGCGGATCGGTGCGGCATTTTCAGTAATGCGGACGCCGTATCGATCCGTTGTGGTGAAGAAGGAGCTGAGCCAGAAGGCAAAGCTCTCAATTTACCGGTCGATCTACGTTCCCATCCTCACCTATGGTCATGAGCTTTGGGTTATGACCGAAAGGACAAGATCACGGTTACAAGCGGCCAAAATGAGTTTCCTCCGCCGGGTGGCGGGGCTCTCCCTTAGATATATGGGACGGTGTGGCGAAGTTGGTAGAGTGGCTGTGCCAGCAATCTGAGGGTTGCTGGTTACTGGGGTTCAATTCCCACCTTCTACCTTCCTAGTCACGTCCGTTGTGTCCTTGGGCAAGACACTTCACCCTTTGCCTCTGATGGCTGCTGGTTAGCGCCTTGCATGGCAGCTCCCGCCATCAGTGTGTGAATGTGTGTGTGAATGGGTAAATGTGGAAATACTGTCAAAGCGCTTTGAGTACCTTGAAGGTAGAAAAGCGCTATACAAGTATAACCCATTTATCATTTATTTATATAGAGTGAGAAGCTCTGCCATCTGGGAGGAGCTCAAAGTAAAGCCACTGCTCCTCCACATCGAGAGGAGCCAGATGAGGTGGTTTGGGCATCTGGTCAGGATGCCACCCGAATGCCTCCCTAGGGAGGTGTTTAGGGCACGTCCGACCGGTAAGAGGCCACGGGGAAGACCCAGGACACGTTGGGAAGACTATGTCTCCCGGCTGGCCTGGGAACGCCTCAGGATCCCCCGGGAACAACTGGACAAAGTCGCTGGGGAGAGGGAAGTCTGGGCTTCCTTGCTTAGGCTGCTGCCCCCGCGACCCGACCTCGGATAAGCGGAAGAAGATGGATGGATGGATGGGTTGTTACAGTATGAATGGATAAACTTTATCCGGAAAGTATTCACAGCGCTTCACTTTTTCCACATTTTGTTATGTTACAACCTTATTCCAAAAAAGTTCAAATTTAAAAATTCTACATACAATACCCCATAATGCCAATGTGAAAACAATTTTTTGCAAATGTTTTGAAAATAACAACGAACAAACCATTTTGTACATAAGTATTCAACGTGTTTGCCATGAAGCTCAAAAGTGAGCTCAGGGGCATCTTGTTTCAACTGATCATCCTTGAGATGTTCCTCCAGCTTCATTGGAGTCCACCGGTTGTAAATTCAGTTGGTTGGACATGATTTGGAAAGGCACATATGTATCTATAGTTAAGGTCTCATACTTGACAGTGCATGGCAGAGCACAAACTAAGAATGAAGTCACAGGATTTGTTTGTAAAACTCCGAGATTTGCTTTTGTCGAGTTGCAAATCTGGGCAAAGGTAAAAAAAAATATTCTGCCATGAAGGTTCCAAAGATCCGTAAATGGAAGACGTTTTGGAACCACCAGGACTCTTCCTAGATTTGCCCAGCCGTCTAAATTGAGCGAGCGGGGGAGAAAGGCACTGGTCAGTTAGGTGACCAAGAACCCAATTGTCACTCTGTCAGAGCTACAGTATTCCTCTATGGAGAGAGGAGAACCTCCCAGAAGAACAACCATCACTGCAGCAATCCACCAATCAGGCCTGTATGGTGTAGTGGCCTGACGAAAGTCATTTCTTAGTTAAAAAGTTGCCAAAATGCACCTGAAAGATTCTCAAACCATGAGAAACAAAATTCTCTGGTCTGATGAGACAAAGATTGAAATCTTTGGCATGCATGCCATGCATCATGTTTGGAGGAAACCAGGGACTGCTCATCATTAGGCCAGTACCATCCCAACAGTAAAGCATGGTGGTAGCAGCATCATGGTGTGGGGTTGTTTTTCAGCAGGAGGAACTGGGAGACAAAGATAGAGGGAAAGATAAATGCAGCAATGTACAGAGACATCCTGGATGAAAACCAACGCTTCCCATCCAACGTGATGGAGCTTGAAAGTAATGGGCGAAACTGCCCAAAGATAGGTGTGCCAAGCTTGTGGCATCGTATTCAAAAGGACTTGAGGCTGTAATCGCTGCCAAAAGTGCAATTATTGACCAAAGGCTGTGAATACTTATGTACATGTGATGTTTTATTTTTTATTTTTTTAATACATTTGCTTAACTAAAAAAAATTTTAAAAAAAATTCACAATATTATTGTTGGGTATTGTCTGTAGAATTTGAAGGAACAAAATGTTTTGTTTTTTTTCCAATTTGGAATAAGGCTGTAACATAACAAAATGTGGAAAAAGTCACACACTGTGAATACTTTCCGGATGCACTGTATATATAGCCTATTATTATAGGTATAGCTCGGTTGGTAAAGTGGCCGTGCCAGCAACTTGAGGGTTCCAGGTTTGATCCCCGCTTCCGCCATCCTAGTCACTGCCGTTGTGTCCTTGGGCAAGACACTTTACCCACCTGCTCCCAGTGTTACCCACACTGGTTTAAATGTAACTTAGATATTGGGTTTCACTATGTAAAGCGCTTTGAGTCACTAGAGAAAAGCACTATATAAATATATTTCACTTCACTTCACTTATTTGCACATTATTGACTAGTGATGCACTGTAAATTTGGCGGCCAAAGAGACTTTGATCACCAAAACAGCCCTGCAGAAACCAGACATTGTGATTACATAAGCAATACGCACAGGATTGTCTGGAGCGCAGGCAGCACGTCTGCTATGTGATCGTACTTTAATATATCTGAATTATACCAGCGGACAGCGATGTAAAAAATGTGCAATGTGCAAATATCAAGGAGAGGAAGTCTGGAGCAGCAGTGTGAAGCAAGTGTGACATCATCCACACTGCAGCTCTCGCTATTTGTCGTCGACAGAGCGAGAGAAATAAACAGCCTCTAAACACGAGTACGGTCTCCAATAACGCCAGAAAAAGATGCTAGATTTGTTGTTAGTCGTTTTTAGGAAAGAGAAAGTCACTAAAAGAATTGGAGAAGTCTCTACAGAAAGTTGAAACATTCTCAGCCAAGTACAATGTACTGTACAACAAGCAGCAACAATTAAAAAATAGAGCTAAACGATACAGTAAAAAAGAAAAAAACATGTTAATACTAGCTAATAATAACACAAATTTGTTTTTAAATGCATGTAAACCATTTTTTTATCCTTTTTAAAGAAAATAAATGCATCATTTCAGATTATGCAAATTATGATTATGTTTTTTTTTTACCATGCCCCCACCACACCCATAGCCATACCCATAGACATTTTATAAGTAGACGAAGCATTGGCTGCTGTGACGCGAGAAATTTGGCCGCCATCTTGAAGTGGTGATGAGGAGCTGGCGAGCAGCCTAAACTGACAGTTGACAGGTAGAAAACAAAGATGCCGGAATGGTGTTCAGCGTTTTCCTGCTCAAATGAGCGGACTGTTGAAAATAGGAATCGGGGGATTACTTTTCACAAGTGAGATTTAACATTAACATTGGTTGTATTTAGTGAAAATAATATTACCACAGAGTTGAGAAGGAGCAAAGATCTTCAATAGTACTGAAATTGTAGCTGCTAGCAAACAAGAGTATGACCATAATAGAATTGCTTGTCAATTAAATTAATTACATTTATAAATGTTTAAATCTTCAAGTAACAATATTCCAATACTAACATTGTTGGGTAAGACAGAATTTGGTTTTATTCTGAATCCAGTGAAACAAATTGGTGGTTTTAGCTGATATAAAGACTTTCAGGTCTTTATATATGTTTATGTTAAAGTATTTGGCAGACGCTTTTATCCAAAGCGACATACATAAAAAATACATATAAAACAATAACCGTAAACAGTATCATTTAAGGGAAGAATGTAATACAAAATATCAATACAAAGTGTCAAGACAGAATAAACTCTCTGCTGCTGCAGCAACAGAGATACAGTCTAAAGGTCCCTAAGATATATAGATATCTAATGTATTCATACATTGTTTATGTAGGATATACACATGTATATATAACCTAATCATATTGTTTCTTGAATTTAAATATAGCTGACCGTTTTTTTCCCCCTTCTCTGGGATTATATTCTCAGTTTTGATCTCGGACGTCTGGTCACTTAGAGCATATAAGAATATTCTATTACTGTTAAGCAAACTATGAATAATAAAACACGCCAAAACATGTGTCCTTTATCATAGCTACACATATGACAAAAAAACGTGTGAAAATCAGTGGTATTCAGTGAGGTAAGATTAATGAAATGCGCTGACAGTTCATTGCTCCTGCCAAATGAATTGCACTGAGTGGAGCGGATCACCACTCCAAGATGGCGGCCCCGCGTCTCGTCAGCGCCAGTAGGTAGTAGGGGTCGATGCTGCGTCTACTTATAAGATGTCTATGGCCATACCCCCCACCACCACAGGTATATTAGCAATTTTGGGAAAACCCTTCATGCACTAAAATAATTGACTTTATTTTTTTCACTTAAGTATGATTTTAATTGTCGAGTGTCCCTTTTCCCTTCCTCGCATTAGCTGATTCATGTAGGAATATCATTAGTGGCTAATAATGATCATAATTATCCATCACCATTATGATAATTATTATCATTAGTGCATCTACTGGGGGTTAGGCCTCCCCGTCTTTAAAAAAATAGTTACACCACTGTTTCGGATTTTAATCAAAGTTCCTTGAATGCAACACAATTATGTGCTTTTGTGAGGCAAAATAGAAATATATACATAACTTTGTCCGATGCTGTCCCAAATAGATTTATTATTTTTGTTACCATTTTTTTCTATCACCAATCTTGTTTCCTGAATGTTAGCACTGTGTGTAAATGCATAAGTGTAATTATGTAAATGAGTGAACCATTTTGCATATTTGCAAGGTGGTGTAGGCAGTGCTAACCATTCCTAATTTGATTCAAACAACCTTATGATTGAACTTTGATGGCACAGTTGATTTTGTCTTAACTTTTATGACTTTATGACATAAAGAAAACTCTTCAAATGTTTACAGAAGCCCAGGCCATGATTACGTGGCTCCCCTAATTGTTGTGGCCCTAAACAACGGCGTAAATATTTTTTATGCTACAGATCGGCCCTGCCGGTACTGTTGGGAGTTTTGAATTTATGACTTAAAAAGACTCACACAGACTAAATCTGAAATTTACTGCACATAAAGTTTATGGAGAGAGTGGATTTCTCACTGTCATGTGACTCAAATAAGGGACTGACACATCAGGCTGACATTTATTGATGTTGTCATGCTCATTGTTCATCCTGGCAAATGTCAATGCCGGCAGCAGCATGAAAGACATTTCAGATTTCTCCTCTGTCTTCATCAACAAAGATTTTATCTCACATATTCCTCGGCAACACCCACCAACTGTTGAAACTGGCCATTAGCAGTGTCAGAGACACACACATACACACGCACGCACACACACACACACACACACAACACACACACACACACACACACACACACACACACACACACACACACACACACACACACACACACACTTACCAAACAATACTCAGAGTCCAATCTCAGCATTCACTTTCACAGAGATAATCATGGTTTGGTTTAGTATTATCCTTAATCTCTTCTATGTTCAGTTCAGTTCAGTTCAGTTTCAGTTTATTTCGAACATGCATACGATACAATGTAATGCATCACTTAATTCCAGTTGTTTCATTACAGCACGTCCGAAAAGGAGTAGGAAGAAGCAGAGTTTATTTAATCCTACCCCTTTTCATACTATTGCAATTGTATCCAATTCCCTTGTTCTCTGTAACAGAACAGTGAACAACTATATAATACATAAATAATATACCATAGTAAGCAAACAAATATTAAATACATAAATAATATTTGTCTCAATAAAAAAAAACGGGTTAGTATGGTGTATAGTATTCAACAACCATTAGTACTTACAGTAAGCATCTTGGTTACGATATGGATATTTAGATATATTTGTATCAAATATAACCATTTCTATTCTTAAAAAAAATAAAAAGATCCTTGATGTGAATTATTTGTGTTGTGTAACAGCTGTGTGACCATCTGTTCTACCTGTTATACACAACACTTGTGTTGCTGACCTTTGCAGGGTTTCACTACAAGTGTGTAAAAACCTAAATAAACAGTATGTTAAATACTGTATATAAAGCCGTGTCCTGTCATTTGCCTTTACAGTGAAATTAGGCATATTGTCAGAAACTCGCATGGCTACAGTTGTAGTGACCCCAAGATGCAGGAACCAGGAGAACGAAGAGCAGGTAAGATTATTTTAATATAATTAACAGAGGAGAACACAGTCATGTACACAACAGAGGTTCTCAAACATAAGCAATGCTCGAGCGCTGAGGAGCAGGCAAGGCAGGCATAAATAGAAGCCTGCTGATTAGCACCAGGTGTGGCCCGGCTGCCAATCAACAGCAGGTGAGGGGCAAACAGCGCTCAGCAGGAAATGTAACAACATGAGAGTGCTGACAAGACATAAACACAAAACAAGGAAGCACAAGCAGAAATGAAGTGACAGATCATCACACATATACTGTTATTAAAGGGGTCATCTTATGATTTAACACACTTCCTGGTCATTATTGTGCATACATGTTGCTTTGCAGACATCTCGAAATAATACATTTTAATGATAAAAATTGTAAATCATTTTTATTTCATCCAAATCAAAATGTATTTATAAATATTCCCCTAATGTTTGGCACTTATGGGGGATCCCAAGTAAACAAAAGACAAGAAAAGTGGGTTTTGCATATACAATAAACGTTTTGTGTTAAATTGGATATATTCTTCAATTACATTTTATTGGCAAAGCACACATTGATGACACACATTTTAATCTACATTTAAAACCCTTTCTGGTGGCCCCAATGATACATATTCAATATGCTTTGGTGTCAATTTTGCTCCACAAACAGTTTTATGATGCATTTTCTGAGTCTGTCTCCAAGATGTTTAATTGTGAAGGCATTACCAGATTGCGAATGAAACCCCACCCCACGCACACCAAAAGTATCACTATTTATCCTTTGAAAATTTACACTGTTTAAATATATATCTTGAAGTTGTCAGTGCGATTTTTTGTCGTTCGTCCAATAACGGCGTGCAAGCTCACGCCAAAATGCGTGACATTTATGATTTGACGCTTTGGCATTGTTTAACACATGTTTCCAACATTGTAACAATATTTACCATTCAGAAAAGACTAAATTCATTATAGGTCCCAAATTGAAATCAAATTACTATGGAAAATATTTGAAAAAGCAAATATAATTTACAAGTGCCTGTGCAGTATAGCCGGCAAAATGCTAAACTAAAAAACCCTTATACGATTGTAAAGAAAAGACGCAAATGCTGATCAAGGGGCTGTTTTAAAAGAGTCGTTGTTGACAGATTTTCACAAATATTAGGTCCAGTGACAGCTTTTACTCTTTTTCCTGGGTTTTTTTCAGTGAGCCATAACTGAGTACAGTATGCAGTCTTTACTAAAAAAATCTGGTTTGCATATTTTTTCTTATATCATGAATTGCCAGCACAGCTGTCATCATGATCTCACATGACATTTATTTGCTTTGTGTGTTTTGCATTATATCCTGTCCAATGATCTTATTTTTTGCTCTACTTCTTGTTTGCCTTCATTTGCCACCACTCCTCTGGTCTGAGGGCTGGCTCCCTCACCTGTTCCTGGTTGCCGTTCTGAATGCTTCTTATACCAGCCCTGTTCTCACAGGTTTGCTTTGCGTTTTGTGCTTTATGCTTCCTATGCCTGTTTGTTCTTTGTGCACTTACTTACTGCACTTCTTTGTTTTTGTTCTACCTGCATTTAAAAAAAAATAATAAATAAATAAAAGGCCTCTTACCTCTATTTCGCCTGCTGTCCAGAAATCACATCTCACACTACGCTTGTGCAAAACACTGTCATTATGTTACTGTCCACAGATTTTTTTTACATTGTTTGAGCCAAAATTCATCCCAATTTTGCAAACTAAACATTACCTGTACTTATGGACAGTGTTGGGTTAGTTACTGAAAACCAGTAACTAGTTACAGTTACTAGTTACTTTATTTCAAAAGTAACTCAGTTACTAACTCAGTTACTTACACCAAAAAGTAATGCGTTACTCTGAAAAGTAACTATTTAGTTACTTATTTTTTCTTATTTTTTTTAAAGCTCCCATTAATGCCCTTTTAGCCTTCATTTCAGTACTGTTATTGCACTGGAGAATAATACAATCTGTTCATCAACTTGACATGCATTTGCACCACTGAACTCTGCTAAGCAATGTGGTCTACATACAACACACAAAGACACAGATATTTTACAAAGGGCCAATTTATTTCAGGCCACAACAAATTGACAAAGCTATTTTAAATAGCTGCAACATAACATACATAAGTAACAAACAGCATAATGACAACATGTCACAACATAGCTGTTAACCTGACTTCACCCAAGGAAGGCACACATGACATCCACAAAGCCTAACCAGGCATTTTTTTCTCTCAAGGAATTCTGAAATAAAATCATGTCTTCAGGAGATCAACACTGTACTGAAGCCCAGAACACTCTACCCATTTCCCCACTTTTAGTTTAGAGAAAAAGAAAGATTGGCCTGGCCCACTAGGATCCCTCTTTATGTTTGTGAACTTTATAGTCTATACATTTAGAGTGATGTGATAATCAAACACTCTAGAAGTCTAGAATGAAAGAGTATATAAGAGAATTGACAGAGTGTGTTCCTTCAGTGCTGAATGATGAGCAGAGGCAGAGTTTGGAGTGTCTTCTTTAGCTTGCTTTCCATTTTTATGTACTCACTGTCCACTGTGTCCAGGTACTTGGAAAATGTTTTCGTGCCATTTGCCGTTTGACGCCCGCTATCATGCTAATTAGCTGCCTGAAATCGGGTGACTCCACTGTAGAAATAGCCTGCATGTCTTCTAGCAAATACGCTGCAATGGCTCTATCAATGTTGTCCTGGCTAGCAGTCCCTCCGTTAAAATCCAGCCGCTGTTGGAGTTGGAGGTGTAGGTGAAGTGTGTCTCTCTTTACTAGCTTTGTCCAAACATGTTGCTTTTGTAGCTGTTTCAGCAGATTTGAATTGCTATTTTGGGCAGTAGATGGGATTTTTGATCCAAGGCACAACTTACATTTAACTAAAATGTTATTTTCTTTGTGCTCGACAAAAGAAGAGTAGTGAGAATATCTCCATGTTAATAAACTCGACTGCGGCTCCGCCATGATGTCTTGTTAGTAAACACAGACACGCCCCCCCCACCCCCTCTCCTCCCCACACCCACACCCAGACACACACAGAGCGCGCCTCTTCTCTCCCTTGTGACACAAGAACATTCAGAAGGACGACTCTGCAACTCTCCAATAAAACACACTCAGATCTTCTGTTTCTAGCCGGTACTACATAAAAATTAGCGTAAAATAACGCAGTAACGCATTGTGTAGTAACGATAACTGAGTTACTGAATATAAAAAATAACTTTAGACTACTAGTCCCCGCTGAAACTAACTGTACTAAGGGGTTTTCAACCATCTAACAACTAACAGTGTCGTATTTTCATACCTGTGTTAGTCGTGACGTCACGTCCGGTTGGAGACAGAATAAAGGAGACAATCACTCAAGCAAAACTCATATGGAATTAGCCAAACAACCTCGAGGTAATGTTGAATTATTTTTTATGCCAAACAAGTAAGCATGCCTGATAGAAACCGATTGAATGTAGAGTAGGGATACATTTTTCTAAAATGCACTAGCTTGATGCTAATTTACATTGGCTTCACCATAAAAATGCTAGCATTAGCGATTTTACATGGCAATTTCAAAACCTCCAATTTAGGAGTAACAATTACAACTAAAATGCACTTTACAATCAAACAGCAAGTAATACGTATAATACTTACAGTATTAGTGTAAAGACTTTGTAGGGCTCAACATAAGACAGGGCTGGCACAGTCTGATTCATGGCTGCTTTGTAGCGCTGCAACACGCCGGAGTCAATAAACTACCGCCATCCAATGTCTTGGATTTGCAACTGCATGCAGAGTCTACTATATAATATTTGCAAATGAGACACAGAAATGTAATAAGAAACCAAGATGTAACAATTGGACTACACAGTTATCATAGTCAGTTAATCGTTTTGAATGTTACATTAAAAATGATATTTTACTATTATACAATTAACAAATTATTAACACAAACAAACATACCGAACATTGGTGCCATTGAGCACCGGTACTGATTTCCAGGTAACAGGAATGTATACCCTATCAGTTAAAATGTGAACATACACATAACCAGTACTAGGGCGTGACAGGTAGAGGTGGGAAAAATTCTTGATTCTCCGATGCATCACAATTCAAATGTGGGCGATTCATGAATCGATGGAGCAATGTTCAAACATCGATTATTCTCATATGTCAAATAAAGTAATAAAGACGTTTCTAAAGTGCGACATTAATACTACTGTTCTCTAAATGTTAGTTGTCAAACTAAACATGGGAGAACTAAGAAGCTAACAATCTTTTAAGGTTATGTGTAGGCTGGGTCAGTGCAGAGGAGGGAGGACGAGAGACCAAGCTAAGCTAGTAGCAGAGCTAAGCTACTTGAATGTGAAGTAGTGGAACAATGCTTTGTACATTTTAACAAAAGGCTAATAGAACATAGAATGTTACAGCAGAGTCACCAACAAAGAAGAGGAAATTAACAAGTAGATGCATAAGTCAAGAGATACAATAATAACAACACAGTCCCCAGCCTTGTTGACTCCTCTCCAAATGTAACATTAATGGTTGTGGCCAAAATATTAATTGTTGGTCTCATCACTCCAAATGACTTTGTTCCAGAAGTTTTGGAGATTGTCTCTGTGTTGGTGTAATATAAGCGGGATACTTTGTGATACTTTTTGAAGAAATGGCTTTCTTCTGGTAACTCGACCATGACGTCCATTTTTCTTCTAGTGCCTCTTTATTGTGCATCTTGAAACAACCATGCCACAATCCTGTATTTCAGCTGAAGTTGTTAGTGGATTTTTCTGTGCATATCAAACAATTTTACTGGCGGCTGTTTTTGAAATCTTTGCTGGTCTACTTGACCGACAGAGTACCTAATGTTCCACTTCCTATTCAGCGTTTGAACACTGCTGAGTGGCTTTCTCAATTCTTTGGATATCTTTTTTTTTTTACCCCTTTCCTGTTTTATGCAGCACTGGATAAAAGAAGTAATGGTCTGTCAGAGTGTCCAGAAACTCACTGACCTTTTATACACACACACACACTAATTACAAACATGTCACAGGTGAGGGTGCAAACCTTGATTGGCCATTCAAACCTGTGTGTCAACTTTTGTGCATGTTATCAGGTCAATGTTCCTGGGGTATGTAAACATTTGATCAAGGTCATTTGGGTACTTTCTTTTGTCCTTTTGATTTAAAACGATAAAACACAGTTTGCCAATAAATAGCTTCACCCAACCATCAACCATGACTGGAAGACAGGCTTTTGTGTTATCATTCATATGCTTTGAAGAATGGCCAAGACATCCTGGTGACAGTAAGTATAGTCAGAATTAAGTGCACATTTTGAAAGCGTTTGCAATAATATTGCATAAAAGGTACAATTACCAATCGATAATGTATTAAATGCACTCATAAACAACCAAGTGCACCATTTCAATCTGCATTTACTGTTCTTTAGTCTAACCATTTGTTGAAACAAAAAAGCTTATTTACCTTTTCAGATGACAATTCTGATCTCTTTTTTGATACAATGTGACCCCAGCTCGTTTGGATTACTTACAGATGTCCAAATGCAATTGCAAAATAAATTCACATTCAGTCTTTAGTAACAATGTGATGATCTTATTTGTGTAGTACAGTTGGTTTATCCTCTCCAAGGTATTGTAAGACGGATCATCTGTGGTGTTATGAATGACATTTTCTTGCAGGACTTTGTCTTCACTAATGTTGTGTGGTTTACATGTGGTGGCTGTCCAATTTATCTGTGGTACTTCTGTTGACAACATTGACTCAGGTTAATAGCCAGCAAAACGTTCTGCTCTGCTTGTTGCAGTGACGTGCGGTGAGGTTCATGGCTGGTGAGGCACTGACTTCATCACAGTCAGATTTACAAACATATGAACCCTAAAGAGTATCTTATTCACCATTTGATTGGCAGCAGTTAACGGGTTACGTTTAAAAGCTCATACCAGCATTCTTCCCTGCTTGGCACTCAGCATTAAGGGTTGGAATTGGGGGTTAAATCAACAAAAATTATTCCCGGGCGCGGCGCCGCTGCTGCCCACTGCTGCCCACTGCTGCCCACTGCTCCCCTCACCTCCCATAGGGTAATCAAGGGGATGGGTCAAATGCAGAGGACAAATTTCCCCACACCTAGTGTGTGTGTGACAATCATTGGTACTTTAACTTAACTTTAACTTTACACATACAAACTGTAGCACACAAAAAAGCACATTTAATAAAAAAAACTTTGTTATGGTCTTACCTTTATTTATAAATGAAGTCCATGCGCCGTTGTTGTGCTGGATTGGTGCGCCCCCGCCGTAGGGTGCGCCCCCTGTTGTATCAACTGGAGCCCACACTTGGAGTTTCCACGTGCAGGATTGAATCTATTTAGAGAAGTTGTTTGGTGGGAGGCCGGGGGGTGCGGGAACAGTGGTGTTCGTGTTGGAGGAGTTGTGAATGAATGAAATATGAAATCCGTGCTGCAGTCTGCAGGTGTACCTAATGTTGTGGCCCTGCAGTCATTCGCGGCTCCTCCAGCGCGGACATTGTTGTTTTGGCACTTTTTGGCTTCTTGTTGAATTACTTTTTTGGGTGGATTCGGTCTTGCACGTAGAGGGTTTGGGTGTGGGCTTTGGTTGATGTGGCACTCCCGTCGGGGGGTGCATTCTACGGTGGGGGTGCATTAACCGCCACAAGGAGGCGGGATTACTGCGAGCCTCAGCCAGTGCGTCTTCGCAGCAGTTTTATGATTGCTCAGCACAAGAAATACGTTACACACATACAGTTGTTGACAAAATACACTGTACATTATATACCTCAGCTAACTAAGCTATGGAAATGTATAATATAATTCATATAGCAACACGGTCTCACTGCACAGCAAGCCAGCAGTTAGCCGAGTCCGCAATCCATGTTGAGGCACAACTCAGTGACGTGCCTCAACTGGCTGCTGATCACCGCACCGTCTCTTCTCAGTATTTGAACGGCAAATGTGAAAATTCAGCGATTTTGAATAAAAAATAATCTAAAACTGGTGAAGTTAAATGGAAAATAACTTTATAGTATAATCACAGGATACATATAACAATTTAATTGTTTTTTTTTCTTTTTACATTTTTTTTCTTTCCATGATGGCACGTGAGGCCCCGTCTCACCTGCCTCCAGTGACTGCACGTCACTGGCTTGGTGTCATCCAGCCATCCATTTTCTACTGCTTGTCCCTTTCAGGGTCACGGGGGGTGCTGGAGCCTATCTCAGCTGCATTCGGGCGGAAGGCGGGGTACACTCTGGACAAGTCGCCATCTCATCGCAGGGCCAACACAGATAGACAATGTAGCAATAATGCTTACACCATCCTCAAGTATGTGTTTCACTTTAAAATGGAATTTTAAACTTGAGGTGCGTCGATGTGAAGAACGTTTGTCCACTGTAGAACTAACAAGATACATCAGTTGTATCTAAAGTTGTGTTTTGAAGCGAAATTGGCTGCCTCTTATCTCAATCACAGACCGTGTAACAATGGACATGGCTCCTGGATTAAGCCGTAACCCGGACGTGATTAATCTTCATTTTTATATGATAAGATGTTAACATATATTAACTACAAGAGGCAATTCCTGAAGGAATTGCATGTGAATGCTCCAATGCTGAAGTTGAACTGAAATGCTGACAGAATGTAGTATGGATGTGAGAATAGTTTGAATGTTGAAAAGCTGAAGCTGAACTGAAATGCTAATGGAATGTAGGATGAATGTAGAAATGATTTAAATGTGTAAATCTTTTAAACGCTGAAATAGTTTGAATGTTGGAATGGTTTGAATGTTGAAGAGTTAGAATTTCCAGGGAAACCGGAATTTGGTTTGGAACTTGGGAAAAAGTTCGATTGAATGTCCAGGATGAGTGGAATGTGTTGATGTTGAATTGGTTTGAATATGTTGTCTATCTGCGTTGGCCCTGTGATGAGGTGGCGACTTGTCCAGGGTGTACCCCGCCTTCTGCCCAAATGCAGCTGAGATAGGCTCCAGCACCCCCCGCGGCCCCAAAAGGGACAAGCGGTAGAAAATGGATGGGTGTATGGAGGTTGAAAAATGTGGGAATTGTGCAACTTGGAGTAATGTCCCATTAAATTCAATGGGAACTTTTGGGAAAAGCGGGATTTAAAAAAAAAAATGATTAGGAGCATGAATGTCCTGAATGAGCTGAATTGGTTGGTGTTGGAATTGTTTAAATCGGTCAAGAAATGTTGAATTAGTAACAGTTTTTAATTGAGAAATTCCTGGAGTTTCGGGAAACCGGGAATTTGTCTACTTCCTGAACCAACTTGGTTTTTTCCCTGAATATGAGGAGGGTTTTGACTGTGGAACTGTTGAAATGGGGTGAAAAATGTGAAAGGAGTAGTCGAACTTAAGAAGGGTGGAAATAGGTTACCAAAAAACGGGAATTCCTGGAAATGTGTTGAATGTAGAAAAAATGGTGGTTTGAATGTCCAGGATTAGTTGAATGTGTTGAATGTGGAATGGTTTGAATCGGTTGAAGATTGTGGGAATTGTGGAACTTTGAAAAATGGCCAATTCATTTTGAATGGGGAAAATTAAAAAAAAAAAAAAAAAGAATTATGGGAAATCCGGGATTTTTTTTAGAATTGTTGAAGTAGTGCATGCAATTCCTGAACAGGCTGAATATTTTGAAGTTGGAACGGTTTAAATCAGATGAAAAATGTGGGAATTGTGGAACTTTGAAGAATGTCCCATTGATTTCAATGGGAATTTCAGAAAGATCAGGAATTTCGGGAAAAACGAGAATTTTTTTGAAAATGAAAAAAAAATTAAATGCTTTGAATGAGTTGAAATGGTTGGTGTTGAAATTGTTTAATTCGATCAAGAAATGTTGAAGTAGTAACATGTCGAATTCAGAAATGGTATTACGGAATTCCAGGAATTTCGGGAAAACCGGACATTTTTTCAGTTCAAAAAACAACTTTGTTTTTTGTCCTGATTAAGAGGAATGTTTTGACGGTGGAACGGTTCAAATGTGTTCAAAAAATGTGGAAGGAGTAGTCGCTAGAAAAAAGGTTGGAAAGCAGGAATTCTGAAAAATCCTGGAATATTTTTGAACTTGGAAAAATGATGGTTTGAATTTCCAGAATGGTGGAATGTGTTGAAAGTAGAATGGTTTGAATGGGAAAAATGTAGAAATGGTGTAAGTTTGAAAAATGGCCAATTCATTTTGAATGGGAAAAAATGTCCCAGAAAACCCGGAATTCTGGGAAATCTGGGAATTTTTGGAATTTTTCAAGGGAAAGCCTGAGATTCCCGAATAGGCTGAACAGTTTGAAGTTGGAACGGTTTGAATCAGGTGAAAAATGTGGAAGGTAGAGCGTGCCAAAATCTGGAGACCAAGAAGAATACGTTTAAGTTGAAGAACAAATAGATGCATTTTGGTGTAGAAAACCATATGTGAATGCTCCAAAGCCTTCACACAATTAACAGTATACAATATTAACATTTTTGATGCATAAATATTCAATTTATAATCGAACTGTAGCCCCGGAATCGTAATCGTAAGAGCCCCGCCTCTCATGACAGGGTACTTACAGTTGGTGCAGGAATGACAATATGCAATGCGCAGCAAGCCTAATTTATTTAATAGACATTAGGAATATTATACAAGCATTCATTTTTCTCAGTTAGTCACAGGAAGGACACATAATGTACAGCATTAGGACAAACCGGCCTGAGAGTTCAGTTAAAAAAACTTGGAAGAGAGTAACATTTTTCCTAAAAACACGGAAACGCTGTCAAACTTGTTTTCATTCAGGGCCACATTGCAGTTATGGCTGCCATCAGAGGGCCGCATGTAACAGTGTATATGAATAATAATGTATAACCACCTCGTGATGTTATCACAGAATTGCCTATGCAAAAAAATGCTTGGAATATTATGTCATATACGATATGCAGTATAATTTTGTCTGGCAAAATTGAGATAAGTACATTTAGCAAACAAAAATCAAGTGCTTTTTCTATTTGTGATGTGACGGGCCAAATCTGGCCCCTTGAATTTGACACAGGTGATATAGAGGATCTTTGACTTTGGCTTTCTTCAGGAGGTCCTCAAAAACAGTACTGTTTTTTTTTTCTTCGTCCGTATTTATTAATGTTTACAAAATAAATGGACAAAAATCAAATGTCCACAGCAGATGGTGCTGGTTCTCAGGAATTTATGAAATAAGTATAATAGTGAAGGAAGAAGTCTGACCCATTTTTAGAAATATGGCCCCCAAAACAATTGAGTTGAAAAGCCCTGCTGTACAGACTAATAGCCATTTACAACAATGAACAGTTCACAGTCTCCAATTAACCCAACATGTCTTTGGGATAAGGGAGGAAGACGCACACACAGGAACCACAAACTACATAGAGATTCTAAACCTGTGGTTGTGAGGCAGACATAAATATCACACTTCCACCGTGCCAATCTGGTCAACTGCACATAGGGGTTCAGGTGTAATGAAAGCTTTTGCAGGGAGAGATGGACTAGCTTGTGTTATATATACAGTATATATATATATATATATATATATATATATATATATATATATATATATATATATATATATATATATATATATATATACTGTATATATATATATATATATATATATATATATATATATAGGGAGGTGGGAGACAGAAGACAATGCAATTTGAGGGTGCCTCTTTCATCAACCACACATCTCAATCTGTACAGATAAGAGCATAGTGCACGGTGTCGGATAAGGCTGGAATGACATAGATCTAATAGCAAAAAAAGAAAGATGGCAAGGAAGAGGGGGGGAAATAAGAACGTTCTTTCTGATTTTGGTGTAAGGATGACTTATGACCTGACAGGAAATGTCACGTTCTAGACCTTAAAATGTTTTCCTTGATAATGTACTGTATCCACCCAGTCTGGCAAGGAAGAAAACAAGAAGTATACTCTAGCAGGGCACCCAAGGACAAGACAGGGGTGGATTTACCATGAGGCAACACAGACAGAAAAAAGGATTACTGTATTTTCCGGACTATAAGGCGCACTTAAAAAAAATGTTTTTCTCAAAACTCGACAGTGCACCTTTTAACCCTGTGCGCCTAATATAAGGAATACGTTTGGTTGAGCTTACTCACCTTGAAGCTATTTTATTTGGTACATGGTGTAATGATAAGTGTGACCAGTAGATGGCAGTCAAACATAAGAGATACGTGTAGACAGCACTATGATTGCAATATGTCTCAAGTAAACAACACCAACATTTTATATGATCCATTGAAAATATAGAACATTACACACGGCGCTCAAAAATATATCAAAATGTTTTAGTACGACTTTGGTACGCTATGAAGCCGCACCGCTTGAAGGATTGTCCCTGCATTATACATACGAGTATTATTATGGTGTGTGTATAAGGTAAGACATATTATTTGGCGTTTTGTTTTGCAATATTATGCAAAAGCAACTTTTCTTACCTTCTGGTACCTGCTGATCTCTATTTGGGATCTGTAAAAGTCTTGAAAAATTGCGAGAATCCGCGCAGACGCTGTAGTCATAAGCTTCTTTGTTTTCCTCTATTTTCTTGTTATGTGACATTCATCCTCCTCTGTTGCCATTTCTAATATAAAGTAGTGTAAAGTTCTTACTTACATCTGTCAGTAAACTCGCCATGAAAGTGCTAAAACATACCGGTGTAGTGAGTTTACATTATGCACCCAATAAATTTTAGTTATTAGAGTTCCGGTCAGACGGTTTTTAACGGGACACATTTCCTGTGTTGTTGTTTCCGGATGAGGAGATGCTGCTCCGTTATTGATTTAAGTAAAGTCTGAATGTCATTAGAACAGTTAGCTCCATCTTTTGACACTTCTTCAAAACGGCGCATCCGGAAGCTACTGTCAGAAAATGTCTTGAAGATGGTCTGTAAAACATAATCTATGCAACATTTTGACCAACAAACCACCATTACATGTTATGTAGACCACAAGGAAGTGTTTTCAATTTAGAAAAAAATAATAATAATTTGACTCCTCCTATAATCCGGTGCGCCTAATATATGAAAAAAAAAAAAAAATAGACCATTCACCGGCAGTGTGCCTTATAAACCAGTGCACCCTATGGTCCGAAAAATACGGTAATAAGGTTATTTTTTTTATTTAAAGCAATTATTTTTGTGTCTTAATTCATGTACTTCAAAATACTTTAAAATGCTTAATCAACTATGATCGTTTTCAACAGCTCTCCTCTCCATTCTCACACAGTAGACATTTCCATGCTACTGTGCAGACTTGATTCCGGAAGACAGACCAAAGCACACCTGCTGGCGCATTTAGTAGAGGTTTTAGTAAAAGATCAACTTTTATTAAAGTTAATCTTTAATAAAAGATCAACTTTTATTTTGTATAAAAGCTCTCCACTTGAGAGCTGAGAAGAGGACAAGTCGAGAAGAAAACAAAGAGTTATTATTAAAACAATCCAAGGTGTCTACCTTTTTCTCAGTGACACCAAATGTATGTGATCAACACATGAATAGCTACTGTCAGTGCAGGATGCAAGAGGAGAGTGACACTTTTCAACACAAATATGTAAGTATTGAAGTGCTCAAAATGTTGTAACCGAGAGTCTGGTAAGATGTAGTGCAAGCTTGGCAGGTAGGAACTCAAAGTCAATAGTCTCATCCACAGACGTCTATGGACCCAGCGGCAACTGTGACCGCCCACTGCTTTACTACATTAGCGCTGCCATTTTATGGCAGTCAAAACCGTCCAGTCAACTGGTACAAGTCAATGTGACAGCGATGCGTTTTATAAAGAAAACACACATTTAAATAGCTGTCAAGAATCAAATTATTCATAGCACACTTATAGTAACATTAAAGGCCTACTGAAATGAAATTGTTTTATTTAAACGGGGATAGCAGATCCATTCTATGTGTCATAGTTGATCATTTCGCGATATTGCCATATTTTTGCTGAAAGGATTTAGTTGAGAACATCGACGATAAAGTTCGCAACTTTTGGTCGCTGATAAAAAAAAGCCTTGCCTGTACCGGAAGTAGCGTGACGTCGCAGGTTGAAGGGCTACTCACATTTCCCCATTGTTTACACCAGCAGCGAGAGCGATTCGGACCGAGAAAGTGACGATTACTCCATTAATTTGAGCGAGGATGAAAGATTCGTGGATGAGGAACGTGAGAGTGAAGGACTAGAGTGCAGTGCAGGACGTATCTTTTTTCGCTCTAACCGTAACTTAGGTAAGAGGGCTCATTGGATTCCACACTTTCTCCTTTTTCTATTGTGGATCACGGATTTGTATTTTAAACCACCTCGGATACTATATCCTCTTGAAAATGAGAGTCGAGAATGCGAAATGGACATTCACAGTGACTTTTATCTCCACGACAATACATCTGTGAAGCACTTTAGCTACGGAGCTAACGTGATAGCATCATGCTTAAATGCAGATAGAAACAAAAGAAATAAGCCCCTGACTGGAAGGATAGACAGAAGATCAACAATACTACTATCAGGAGACAACGAACCAAACACTGGACCTGTAACCACACGGTTAATGCTGTGCCGCCTATCGAAGCTTAGCAATGCTGTTGCTAAAAACGCTATTGAAGCTAACTTAGCTACGGGACCTCGTCAGAGCTATGATAAAAACATTAGCGCTCCACCTACACCAGCCCTCATCTGCTCATCAACACCCGTGCTCACCTGCGTTCCAGCGATCGATGGCGCGACGAAGGACTTCACCCGATCATCGATGCGGTCGGCGGCTAGCGTCGGATAGCGCGTCTGCTATCCAACTCAAAGTCCTCCTGGTTGTGTTGCTGCAGCCAGCCGCTAATACACCGATCCAACCTACAGCTTTCTTCTTTGCAGTCTCCATTGTTCATTAAACAAATTGCAAAAGATTCACCAACACAGATGTCCAGAATACTGTGGAATTTTGCGATGAAAACAGAGCTGTTTGTATTGTGATACAATGTGTCCGAATACTTCCGCTTCAACCATCGACGTCACGCGCAAATGTCATCATACATAGACGTTTTCAACAGGAAGTTTCCCGGGAAATTTAAAATTGCACTTTATAAGTTAACCCGGCCGTATTGGCATGTGTTGCAATGTTAAGATTTCATCATTGATGTATAAACTATCAGACTGCGTGGTCGGTAGTAGTGGGTTTCAGTAGGCCTTTAAAGGAGAGAAAATGGAAAAAACATTATATTTAAATGGTGACGGTGTAGAATACAGTTTCCTTTTTAGAGCAGATACATGATGTACTTCACGTCAAAAATACGAAAAACGGCTCATTTGCATAAGTTGTATAGTGCACAGTGATATGGTACTACTGCTGAAGTCTTGACAATTGACTGGACAGTGTGACGTATGATCTGTCCAATCTATTGGCATCTTGAGCATATGTCTATGGTCTTGTCTTGCTCAAAAACGGCCACCGTCAAGCGTTCTCTTTTTCCCATCGGTCACACACTTCCAGCTTCTTTTTCTTGTTGTTGATTAGAGGTGTAACCACTATACAGCTGGGCAAGTGTTCAACAGCCAACTAACCAAACTCTCGTCCACAGCTGCCAGACCACGATTCCCGTTAGGATGGCGGTATATGGGACAGGATGTGATGATGTGGTCTGCAGTCTGCTCTTCTGCACCACACTCACATGCCACAGATGAAGCCATACCCCATTTGAACATAGTTGAGCGCAATAGGCCGACGCCAGTACAAAGGGGATTAAGCCTGACCCAAGCAGGCCTGGGAAAGCATATTCCCGGTGGTGATGTACTGGCCTCAGGGATGTAATCATGGAGTCTGGAAGAATTTTCCCGCCATTCCGTGTTCCATTTGTAGTCTGCCCAGTTTGCTACACTGCCGTTCGACTGGTTAAAGTCATTTAGCAATTCCAATGCAGCAGGGACATATGGGTGTCTCGATTTAAGCTGCCGGTGTCCTTCCAGCTTTCAAAGTAATAGCAAAACATGTTACATGCGGTTCAACAGGACTTGCAAAATTATGTTCTCCAAAAAATGCCATACACTATAACATATCAGTGATACTCATTGCACAGCTCGCCAAACTTTATTGTGCAGCTCGTATGGTAGTGTCTAACAAGCATATAACAAATCCTTGTTGGTTTTGTTATGTGGAAGGCCCCAAAGAATAGGTGTGCCTCAAATGACTAAATTCGCCCTGGGACAAGATCTCCACCAGGATCTTTTTTTCCAGTTTATTTGATGTTTGAAGTCATTGGTATCACAAAATGTATGACTTAGTTTGAAAAGACAACCTTGAGTTGTTAACAGCCACACCCAAACATTGTATTATATTTTAGTAGTTTGTACAGATAAACCTAACCTTGACTTACATGTTCAGTAAGTGTATATTTTTACTGCTAAAACGCAACACCTGTATTTTGTTGAGTGCATCTTCAAGTTCACACAGTGCAAGCACATTGCATAGACGCTTGTTTAAGGGAGCTTCTGTAAAAAGCTCAGTGTCTGACTCAATGACTTATCTCTGGAGCATTGGGGAAGGAGCTGGCATCTTTCAACCACTCATTTCTATAAAAATCAATGAGCCATGGAGACAGCTGCCTTCATAGTTTTACCACTGAGAGGACTAATCTAATTAGATGGGGGACTGTTGGAAAAATTCAACTGAAGTATATGATCAAGATTAAAGCTTTGCTTCATAATTTACTGCGTTGGTTCACAGAATCATAAACAAGTAACACGTTTTCAGGATGTTTGAGGTAATTTGTCGAAACACGTTGGGATTATTTTATATGATTGAGCTGTAAGTGTGGTCTCATAAAATGATGCCATTTGTAGAACAAAACGTGTATAAACTATTTGATCCGAATGAAATGTCTGTAATAAAGATGGTGCATTAATAATTTAAAATGGGAACAGCAGGGAGAACTTTATAAAATATGAAAGATTATCATTGCATAGTCACTTAAAATATCCGTCACCCATACAATCTAATGAGATCCAATAGAAGACCTGGATCCTGGGACATGTCTATTCATCCTTTAATACATCCATTCTTTCTGGTTTATTTGGGAGGTTGGTACATGAGGACACTGCATTAAGGGCTGAGGGGATATTTATGCCAGATGGTGCCGGTTTTTATTTTTCTTAGCACAAGATTTATATACTATTTTAGAGCAGTGATTCATTCATGAAATTGACATGTATGAAAAAAAGCCGCTAGTAATCTTCTTCATGCTGTGTCTGCCCGCCTGACTGTTATTCTAGATGTGAGGTTTTATAATGACTAACAGGTACTTTGTCATGCCTGTTTTTCCTAACATTGGGATTGGGTTTGTTTAAAAAAAGAAAGTGAAATAGAAAATAAACACATCCGACAATAGTTTTTGTCGGATGTTTGTTTGTTTCATATAAAAATGTCACTACAATGTTGACAAACACAACATTAATACATTCATTCATTCATTTTGTACCGGTCACAGGCGAGCTGGAGGTTATCTCTGCTGACTTTGGATGGGGTTGTCACCTGTCAATCACAATTGCATACAAAGAGGTCTGAGTCGGATTTCAAACAACGACCACCTATAGTAGGAGTGCTGATTTTATAATGGTCCCCAACGCTCCAGAGATAAGATAAAATAGCGTGTGCAGTCCAGCTCTGCACACTCTAGGATTGAGGTTCACTACCAACTCCTACAGATTGAGAGTTGAAAGGATCCTATATACAGTTGTGGTCAAAAGTTTACATACACTTGTAAAGAACATCATGTCATGGCTGTCTTGAGTTTCCAATAATTTCTACAACTCATATTTTTTTGTGATAGAGTGATTGGAGCACATACTTGATGGTCACAAAAAAACATTCATGAAGTTTGGTTCTTTTATGAATTTATTATGGGTCTACTGAAAATGTGACCAAATCTACTGGTTCAAAAGTATATATACAGCAATGTTAATATTTGGTTAAATGTCCCGTTGCAAGTTTCACTGCAATAAGGCGCTTTTGGTTGCCATCCACAAGCTTCTGGCAAGCTTCTGGTTGAATTTTTGACCACTCCTCTTGACAACATTGGTGCAGTTTAGCTAAATGTACTGGTTTTCTGACATGGACTTGTTTCTTCAGCATTGTCCACAGATTTAAGTGAGGACTTTGGGAAGGCCTTTTTAAAACATTAATTCAAGCCTGATTTAGCCATTCCTTTACCACTTTTGACGTATGTTAGGGGTCATCCAACTGCGCCCAAGACTCAACCTCTGGGCAAATGATTTTAGGTTGTCCTGAAGAATTTGGAGGTAATTTTTCATTGACCCATTTAAAGCACAAATTCAATTGGCAGCAAAACAGGCCCAGAGCATAATACTACCACCACCATGCTTGACGGTAGGGATGGTGTTCCTGGTATTAAAGGCCTCACCTTTTTTTCCTCCTAACATATTGCTGGGTATTGTGGCCAAACAGCTAAATTTTTGTTTCATCTGACCACAGAACTTTCCTCCAGAAGGTCTTATATTTGTCTATGCAATGTCAGATGAAACATGCCTACCGTCAAGCATGGTGGTGGTAGTATTATGCTCTGGGCCTGTTTTGCTGCCAATGGAACTGGTGCTTTACAATGAGTACAGCCATGACATTATGTTTTTTACAAATGTAAGTAAACTTTTGACCACGACTGTGTGATTTTTTTCCCCTGCATTTTAAACACTTCCTTGTGGTCTACATAACATGTAATGGTGGTGCTTGGTCCAAATTTTGAATAGATTTTGCTTTAGAGACCACCTCCAAGAATGCCCTGTTTTGTGGACGGTCTTTTTTACATGTCAAAGTCCTCATCCGGGCCAAGCCCCCTTCGACTGTGCCTCCACCCGTCAGCCACGTTGTAGTTTTTAGTTCTTCCATATCGAGTCTACTGACAGACATAGGTTAGAACTATACGCTACTTTTTATTAGAAATGGCAACAGCGGAGGATTTTAGCATGCACATGCATGTGCGAGGCAGTCTTCCCCACAACAAGAGAATAGAGAAGAATAGGGAAATAAATTACAACATTGTTGGAGCACAACTAAATAAAAATATCGCACTCGCGTAAAACTCTTTGGTTAAGCCTCTACCTGGTGATATCCGCTGACATACATTTGTGACTAAAATCTACAATTCCAAGCGGCTTTTTTGGAGGAAGTATAGAATAAAACAATACTGTTTAACTAATTATCTCCGCCATGCCCCCATTGCTTGATTTCAAATTTTCTGGACATTATGGGGATCCTGAATACACAGAGACAGGTACCAATAGGTAAGAAAAGTTTTTTTTTGCACAATAGGAACCCTTTAAGTCGAGCAGCGCTAGCCAATGAGCTACACGCCCCACAGTATTCTAGTTTCTTCAAAATAGCCACCCTTAGCTCTGATTACTGCTTTGCACACTCTTGGCATTCTCTCGATGAGCTTCAAGCACACCTGTGAAGTGAAAACAATTTCAGGTGACTACCTCTTGAAGCTCATCGAGAGAATGTCAAGAGTGTGCAAAAAAGTAATCAGAGCAAAGGGTGGCTTTTTTGAATAAACTACTATATAAAACATGTTTTCAGTTATTTCACCGTTTTTTGTTAAGTACATAACTCCACATGTGTTCATTCATAGTTCTGATGCCTTCAGTGACAATCTACAATGTAAATAGTCATGAAAATAATGAAAACGCATTGAATGAGAAGGTGTGTCCAAACCTTTGGCCTGTACTGTATATACACACTAGCACACAAACAAACACAGCATTCAGAGACTGCATGGTATTTAAAGTCAATTTGAAAACATGCCGTGGTGCAATGGTTTATTGAACTCTTGACGTCTCATGGGCCAAATGGAAGACTCTGGAAGGCTGCACTTGGCCAGCGGGCCGTGATTTGGATACCCCTGTACCAGGGCCATGTTTACACATACATTTTATAGATGGGATTTGTAATTTTTCAGTGTCTGCAGAACTGCTTGTCATGGCAACAATTCTATTATTCTCGTTTGGTGTGTTTTTCTTTTCATAAATTTTATCGGGTAATGTTTGAGGTAACGTTAGTATTTTGTCGCATTTTAACACTGTTTCTGCACTGTTTATGTCTGCAAGTGATAGAAAAAAATAAACTTGTTCAAGTCACTAACAAAGACTTTTTGGCGGCACATTTTGCAGACTCTGACTTAATTAATCCAAGTTCTGTTGGTTTAGCTTCCATTGTGCTAAAACGTAAAATGTGGAAATAAACAATAGATAATTATATTGTACAGTAGACGTCGATATATATTGTAATATCGAACATCACAAACCGTTAGACTAAACTACCGTAATTTCCGGACTATAAGCCGCTACTTTTTCCCCTCGTTCTGGTCCCTGCAGCTTATACAACGGTGCGGCTTATTTATGGCCTGTTCTTCTCCGACACCGACGAAGAGGATTTCGGTGGTTTTAGTACGCAGGAGGAAGACGATGACACAATGATTAAAGACTGACTTTTCATATACCGGTAGGCTGGTTATTTTGATAACGTACAGGCGAGCACTTTGTATTACTTTGCACCGTTGTATTATTTGTACTCTGCACGAATGCTGTTCGCCATGTCAAAGATGTGAAAGTTTGATTGAATGCTTGAAAGATTTATTGTTAATAAATGGGACGCTTTGCGTTCCCAAACAGTCATCTCTGTCCCGACAATCCCCTCCGTGGTAGCAGGAACCCCTATATACTACGGTAATTACACATCAAAACCCTGCGGCTTATAGTCGGGTGCGGCTTATATATGGAGCAATCTGTATTTTCCCCTAAATGTAGCTGGTGCGGCTTATAGTCAGGTGCGGCTTATAGTCCGGAAATTACGGTAATTAGGCAAGCTGGTGTAACAGTATTAAAAAATCAACTTTGGATGTTCATTTAGCTATTTTATAGAAAGAGCAGTGTGTGAACCAATCTGCGGTCACTATCACTTTTGCAGCAGCCTCAATTTTTTCAAAATCCCTTGAAACTAATGAGAGCTTCAGAGTGGATGACCTGCAATTTAAGGTCTCAGATGCTGGCTGTCAGAAAAATAGTGCATTATAGACGCAGTGTAAGTGAAGTGAAGTGAAGTGAATTACATTTATATAGCGCTTTTTCTCAAGTGACTCAAAGCGCTTTACATAGTGAAACCCAATATCTAAGTTACATTCAAACCAGTGTGGGTGGCACTGGGAGCAGGTGGGTAAAGTGTCTTGCCCAAGGACACAACGGCAGTGACTAGGATGGCGGAAGCGGGGATCGAACCTGCAACCCTCAAGTTGCTGGCACGGCCGCTCTACCAACCGAGCTATACCGCCCGAGAAATAAACTCTCTAAAGGTCTGTGGAATACTAAAATTAACAGTTTAAATGAAGCCACACAGTTTGTCTTTTGGCCCTATGTTTGCATGTGAACATTTTGGCTTATCAAACGTAAATCCAAATAACATAAAATACCGTCCTAATCCTTTAACGACCCATTGCGCCCAGATGACCGAAAATGCACTAACAAATTATTTTTATATCAGCATTTTTTTTCTCCAGAAAATTAATCTGGCATGCATTTCCATGATTTCAATTGTTCTTTGAGTATTCGGTAGATAATTAACTGTACGTGGAACGCCCCCTTTCCTCACAAGACTCAATATGCCGCCCCTTTTGGTGTGACATTTTCTACAGAACTGCAACCCATTTCGCCATATACAGTGTGGATAAAGGCATGTAAAATTATTATTTTGATCATATTCAGATATATATGGTCATATTACAATTTCATTTCTACACTTAAAACACTTCCTTGTGGTCTACATAACATATAATAGTGGTTCATTGGTCAAATATTTGCAGAGATTATGTTTTACAGACCGTTTTCAAGCTGTTTTCTTACCGTGTCTTCAGGATGTGCCGTTTTGTGGGCGGTACTATTTCATGCCTCCACTTCGACTGTGCCTTCTCCCTGCCAGCCATGTTGTCGTTTTTAGCGCTTCCATATCGAGTCTACAGATATAAGTTCAAACTACTTTGTATTATAGAATGCATGTGCATGTACAAGATAGTCTGCCCCACAACAAGAGGATGGAGAAAAATAAGGAGCTTATTGAGTATAGCTATGGCAGATTTTTTGGTGAATTAGTACCATATAAGGAGATATCGGTTGACATCACAGGGTAGAACACGTTACAAGCAAATTCCAAAACTAAATAATAATATAATAATATACATACACCATTTCTTGTGATTTCCTATCTTTCTGTCTGTCATGGGTATTGTTTTAAAGTCATGATTACATGTGTAATATATTTTTTGTTTTTTGATTGCATGCCCCTTGTAAAGCTGCTGGAAATGGTATTTTTTCTTGAGGACGAATACAATATCAAACTTCTCTTTCAGAATTTTCTTAAGTACAATTCAATTTGAGCAATAAAACATCAGTAGAAGAGGACGCAAAATAGAATACTGTACTAGCGGCTGACCTTCTTTTTCTCTGCTCCGCAGCGGAGTTTGTGTCCCCTGCTGCAAGTGTAAAGCGGACCTACACTTTCGTGTGTATGCTACCAATACTATTAAGCTCCATAATTTAGCCACTGGTGTTTCAGCGCCAAGCCAGAGAGGAGCCGCATTCACGGAGACAAAAAAGCTCCATTGCGCACGTCACTGAAGCCTCTGCTCCAAGAAGGAAACAAACCAACGTGAGACCACCGCGGAAAAATCTTGCACAACACGCAGTGTAGAGAATATATTTCCGCAGTTTCTGACTCAGTCTTTCACCCGTCGATGTTATGTTGCTAATTTCTTCAAATTCTGTGCAAAATAACAGGAATTGGGAACAAAATGCTCTTAAAACACATATTCCACAACATGAAATGTCCTTCAGTCCGCCCACATTTTGGAGCTAAAAGTAGGTGTTTCAAAGTGTTCTTAAACGCACTAGAAAACAAGCTTAAAATCATTGCTGTCTCTATTTGGGGAGTATTTTACCTGTAGACATCCTTTTTAGGTTAAGACCTATAAAAATAAGTGCCAATGTTGTCAGCATTAGACGGGCCTTTGAAAATTCTCAAATCATATCTACTTGAGAAATTGTGAACGCCTGAATGAGCAATAACATGTTTGAGATACGAGTCTGGCCCGACTCTTCCTTCCTTTGAATGAGAACAAAAGCATTATGTCTTAGAAAGTATTAGCCTCAGTAAAGATAGATTGATTACATTTTAATGAGGCTATCAGTCTTAATAAAAAATGCTCCCTTCCCTTGACAATTGCTCTATGACAGTGGTTCTTAAACTTGTTCCACCAAGTACCACCTCCGAAAACACTACTTGGTTTTCCAAGTACCACCATAATGACCAAGATTGAAATACCGTAGCGTAGTGGGCCCAAGTAGTCATTAAATACAAGGCAGAGGTTTTAAAAACATGTATATTTAATATTTTTGGCCACACAGTGTGTATATTTTTAATTAAGTGATTATTTAAGCCCACGTACCACCAGTGGTATGCGTACCACAGTTTGAGAATCTCTGTTCTGTGAAGTAGTTTTTAGATTGAAGTTAAAGTTAAAGTACCAATGATAGTCACACACACAGTAGGTGTGGTGAAATTTGTCCTGTGCATTTGACCCATCCCCTTGTTCACCCCCTGGGAGGTGAGGGGAGCAGTGAGCAGCAGCAGTGGCCACGCCCGGGAATCATTTTGGTGATTTAACCCCCAATTCCAACCCTTGCTGCTGAGTGCCAAGCAGGGAGGTAATGGGTCCCATTTGTATAGTCTTCGGTATGACTCGGCCGGGGTTTGAACTCACGACCTACCGATCTCAGGACGGACACTCTAACCACAAGGCTACTGAGCAGGTCATTGACCTGATATAAACTCTCCAAAACGTTTACTTGCTGCTGTCATTCCTCAGGTTCTATTTTGTAAAAATCTGAAATCAATCTCGACCTCTAAATCTACCAGGATGTTCCAGGATTCACTTCTCTCCATTTGTTCTCAAAATGTCCATATATCACATCTGCGACTGGATATTCTTTTTTTCTTTTAACTATCAATCATGCACTGAAGAGGAAAGCAAAATGTTCTTAAACACGTCTTGTGTTGATCGATTGCGCTGCAGGAAGAGCCGCAAATTTCACCAGCAGATATTGACAATGATATATCCCAAGCTTCTGTATTTTTAGATATTGATTAACCTCCATTGAGATTGAACTCTTTTATGTTGTTTTTTAAATAAATGTTTGACTAGGGTGCCGTGCAAGCTGTGATGACCACATTTTTTATATGCGGTTTAAAAAGGCACATGGTCATTTGAACATTACGCACGGCGCCTGTCACTACGCTCGGTGCGCCACCTGAGGCCAGGAGGAAGCAAGGGCAGATAAAAATGTAATCTGCCCCTCATGGAGAATACTTGCTGACAAAACCTGGATGTGGATAATGTGTGAAAATCTTTGCTGTCAGGGTTCTAATGTTCCAAAGGAATACATGCTCTTGTATAGATGATAAGGATTAATGTGCACAATGTCTATTAATGGTAGATTAAATATGAAATGATTAATTTTCCAGTAATGATGTGATTTATTGTGCTTGTCTAACAAATAACACCTATGTGAGCTATTCAGGGGTGCATGAAAGGGACACAAAGCATCCTTCTAATTTTCACCACAGTACCGTAATTTCCGGACTATAAGCCGCACCTGACTATAAACCGCACCAGCTACATTTAGGGGAAAATACAGATTGCTCCATATATAAGCCGCACCCGACTATAAGCCGCAGGGTTTTGATGTGTAATTACCGTAGTATATAGGGGTTCCTGCTACCACGGAGGGGATTGTTGGGACAGAGATGACAGTTTGGGAACGCAAAGCGTCCCATTTATTAACAATAAATCTTTCAATCATTCAATCAAACTTTCACATCTTTGACATGGCGAACAGCATTCATGCAGAGTACAAATAATACAACGGTGCAAAGTAATACAAAGTGCTCGCCTGTACGTTATTAAAATAACCAGCCTACCGGTATATGAAAAGTCAGTCTTTAATCATTGTGTCATCGTCTTCTTCCTGTGTACTCAAACCACCGAAATCCTCTTCGTCGGTGTCGGAGAAGAACAGGCCGAATATAAGCCGCACCGTTGTATAAGCCGCAGGGACCAGAACGAGGGGAAAAAGTAGCGGCTTATAGTCCGGAAATTACGGTACTTGTGAACAAAAATATGCATACAGTATGTGCCACAGCATAATTACTGTTTTCATCTCATGAATATTAAGCAGCCAAGAGAACCAATTATTCAATTGACATGTCTTTAGTCTGTGGTTGGAGCTAACATGTGCACAGAAAGACTCACTCAGTGATCACACCGCAGCACCGAGACACTCAAGACTATCGCAATGAAGAGCCAATAAACTGAGCATTGATTTTATGAAATGCAGTAAAGCAAATTTTGATTAATAAACCCCAAAACAAATTGAACATTGACTGAGATAAAACAACAGACCAAAGTAAAACATTATGTTCGGTTTTAGTTTCAGAAAAAAAAGAACGTCTGACCTCTGTTTGCCAACATTTATTTGGGCAACAAGGACAAGGAATAGCTGCCCATTGACCAGCTGGGAAAAGTCAGATGACGCAATGACTGTAGCCCTCAAAGTCACTGACTGCATTAACAACATTGAGGGAAATAATGGTTTGAACCCTTGCTGGAATTTGTAGGCGCAGTCAGGGCGTTGAGGGTATCTGGTTTGGTGGCTGCAGGATTAGGTCTCTGCTTTTTGCAGATGATGTGGTCCTGATGGCTTCATCTGGCCAGAATCTTCAGCTTTCACTGGATCGGTCCGCAGCCGAGTGTGAAGCGACTGGGATGGGAATCAGCACCTCCAAGTCCGAGCCCATGGTTCTCGCCCGGAAAAGGGTGCAGTGCCATCTCCGGGTTGGGGAGGAGATCTTGCCCCAAGTGGAGGAGTTCAAGTACCTCAGAGTTTTGTTCACGAGTGAGGGAAGAGTGGATTGTGAGATCGACAGGCGGATCGGTAATGCGGACTCTGTATCGATCCGTTGTGGTGAAGAAGGAGCTGAGCCGGAAGGCAAACCTCTCAATTTACCGGTCGATCTACGTTCATCCTCAACTATGGTCATGAGCTTTGGGTTATGACCGAAAGGACAAGATCACGGGTACAAGCGGCCGAAATGAGCTTCCTCCGCCGGGTGGCGGGGCTCTCCCTTAGAGATAGGGTGAGAAACTCTGTCATCCGGGGGGAGCTCAAAGTAAACTCACTGCTCCTCCACATTGAGAGGAGCCAGATGAGGTGGTTCGGGCATCTGGTCAGGATGCCACCCGAACGCCTCCCCAGGGAGGTGTTACGGGCACGTCCGACCGGTAGGAAGCCACGGGGAAGACCCAGGGACACGTTGGGAAGACTATCTCTCCCGGCTGGCCTGGGTACGCCTCGGGATCCCCCAGGAGGAGCTGGATGAAGTGGCTGGGGAGAGGGAAGTCTGGGCTTCCATGCTTAGGCTGCTGCCCCTGCGACCCAACCTCGGATAAGCGTAAGAAGATGGATGGATTTATGGAACTTTTGCTGGTTTTTCTAAGTCTCCAGACAGAATTAATTTAATCATTAATTACTTTATTTGTATTTTAGTCAATAATAAGTATTTGATCCCTAATCAAAACATGTCTTAGTAGTTGGTGGAGAAACCCTTATTTGCAGCCAATGATGTCAGATGCTCCTTGAATTTGGTCCAGTGTTGCTCACATCTGAGAAGGGATTTTGTTACACTGCTCTATTGTTTGGCAAATTTAAGTTCCCAGCTCCCTCCACCAATTTTAGCTGTGTTGTCTCATTGACTGCCAGTTACAGTATAACAATAAATAAACAGTTAGCAATATACAACCATGCTCTATACTACTTGTCCACTTTAGCGTCAAGGCTAAGATGGAGCCTATCCCAACTGACTTCGGGCAAGAGGCATACAAATATAAATAATATGGTGTACAAATCGACTGGTCACCAACCAATCACAGGGCAAATATAAATGAACAACCAACCACAGTCATAATTGGTACAATTTAGAGTCTCCAATGAGCCTAACACGCATGCTTTGGGGAGAGTGGGTGGAAGCCAAAGTACCCCGAGAAAACAGATGCGCGCACAGGAAGAACATTCAAACTTTACACTTTGATGCCCAAGCGAGATTGAAAGCCTCACTCCCCTGACTGCGTCCAACATGCTCAGTAGGGAAGTTAGCACTATTGCGCAAAAAATAAAGATATTTCACTATTATCTGTGTTCAATTGTATTACTATTTAACTGTATTTGCAGTTAGAAATATTGTCCAAAAAATTTATAAATAATTCACAATTTTTATTATATATATATATATTTTTTTAAATTAATTGAGCACTATTGTGCACCAATGTTTATATTTTACAATTATTTGTATTTTATTTTATTAACTTTTTAAACATGTTGCAGTTAGCAATACCTTGCAATAAAATGGTGAACAATTATACAATTTTTTGTATTATTTTTTCATTATATTTTTGTAGTTAGAAAACATTTTCAAAAAATAACTTATACAAATACTTTAACATTGTTTGTATTTTATCTTATCATATATACAGTCATGGTCAAAAGTTTACATACACTTGTGCAGGACATAATGTCATGGCTATCTTGAGTTTCCAATCATCTCTACAACTCTTATTTTTTTTGTCATCGAGTGATTGGAGCACTTACTTGTTTGTCACAAAAAACATTCATGAAGTTTGGTTCTTTTATGAATTTATTATGGGTCTACTGAAAATGTGACCAAATCTGCTGGGTCAAAAGTATACATACAGCAACATACATTATCGATTTTGGTGACGTAGAAAAGTTACAGTCAAATCAAATTAGCTTCATGGCAAGGCTTCTTAACTTCATGTGAGTGATTATGATTGACGAAACCTGTTGACCTCTCTGAGCCTATTTAAGTAGTGCTCATGTGATGCAGTCATTAGACTCGGTTACAAACGCGACAATGGGAAAGTCAAAGTAACTCAGCACAGATCTGAAAAAACTAATAATTGACTTGAACAAGTCAGGAAAGTCACTTGGAGCCATTTCAAAGCAGCTTAAGGTCCCAAGAGTAACTATGCAGACAATTGTTTGTAAGTAAAAGTGCATGGCACAGTTTTGTCACTGCCAAGATCAGGAAGAAAACGCAATCTATCACCTGCTGCTGAGAGAAAATTGGTCAGGATTATCAAGAGTCAACTGAGAACCACCAAAAAGCAGGTCTACAATGAATTGGAAGCTGCTGGAACACACGTGTCAGTGTCCACAGTCAAGCATGTTTTGCATCGCCATGGACTGAGAGGCTACTATGCAAGAAGGAAGCCCTTTCTCCATAAGCAACACCTTAAGGTTCGTCTAAAGTTTGCTGCTGATCACATGGACAAAGATAAGACCTTCTGGAGGAAAGATCGTAGTCAGATGAAACAAAAATTGAGCTGTTTGGCCACAATACTCAGCAATATGTTTGGAGAAGAAAAGGTGAGGCCTTTAATCCCAGGAACACCATCCTACCATCAAGCATGGTGGTGATAGTATTATGCTATGGGCCTGTTTTGCTGCCAATGGAACTGGTGCTTTAAATGGGACACTGAAAAAGGAGGATTACCTCCAAATTATTCAGGCCAACCTAAAATCATCAGCCCGGAGGTTGGGCCTTGGGCGCAGTTGGGTGTTCCAACAGGACAATGACCTCAAACACACGTCAAAAGTGGTAAAGGAACGGCTAAATCAGGCTTGAATTAAGGTTTTAGAATGATCTTCCCAAAGTCCTGACTTAAACCCCATTGAGAACATGTGGACAATGCTGAAGAAACAAGTCCATGTCAGAAAACCAACACATTTAGCTGAGCTGCACCAATTGTGTTATGAGGAGTGGTCAAAAATTCAACCAGAAGCTTGTGGATGGCTACCAAAAGTGCCTTATTGCAGTGAAGCTTCTCAAGGGACATGTAACCAAATATTAACATTGCTGTATGCATACTTTTGACCCAGCAGATTTGGTCACATTTTCATGAGACCCATAATAAATTCATAAAAGAACCAAACTTCATGAATGTATGTGCCCCAATCACTCTATCACAAGAAAATAAGAGTTGTAGAAATTATTAACTTTTGACCACGACTGTATCTGCACATTTGTCCAGACCCTCAACATCACAAAAACATTTTTTGCAACATTGCTAACTGCAAATAATAAAATAAAATACAAATAATTATAAAATAGTTTGTATTCTGTTTTTTTGTGTGGATGGACGTGAAGAAATAATTTCCCCATTTGAGACATTATAGCATCAGTGGAACCCCAGAATGATCAAGGCAGCTTTCATCATCGTCCATGAATAAGGAAGTCGCTAGTTAACAGATTGTTAACAGTTCATACTCATGTTGTTGTTGTTTTTTAACTGTATGCCAGCAAATCTACAGGTGGCCTAAGGCTTATGCACAGCACTGGATACAAATTCTGTGGGTGCAGTGTTCTCCATGGAAATGCAGAATTTATGTTTTGTAATAAAAACAACACGAGTTGTCAACAACATGATCTGTCGTCACAACACATTAAGATATCTGACGAGACTCATTTACCGCGCACTGAGGGAAGGAGACAGCAAAACTCAATTCATTATCACAATAAAGTACTTAATATCTGCACACTTGAGGCAGATTTCAGGGGTGTGCTCTTGATGACGACAACAATAATGCTGTTTTTTCAAACAGCAAATCAGTCACCAATTTGAATCATGCAGTGCACATATAAAAGCGGAAATAGCAGAATGAATCCCCTTTGACGTTCCATTACTCAGACCCCATGAGTGCACCACATGAGCCTCTTCTTGGCTATTTAATCCTTTTAGGGAGGGAGTGACATTGCCGAGCCCAAGGATACGTTTTAATGATAATGTACACAAGCTATTTAGACAATGCCCAAACAAACTCACAATCAGAGGAGCCGATTTGGGACTTTTTATGCGGGAGGGCAGAAGGTGACTTAGCTACCAGGATGTTTAAGGCTTGCGTTTCATTCAAGAGGAAAATCAATATATGACAGTGTTATAATGCAAACCAGCCTCCTTACCTCCAGGTCATTCAATTAATAATGCAGCTTGCCTGAGAGTTAGCCTTACTAAGCTCCAATATAGGCTGTGTCGTCTACTTTACATAATAGTAATATGGACGTTATACTTTATTATATGATATTTATGTTAGCGTTTCAGCCTCACTGTCAGGAAGTCAAGGGTTCAAATCGCTGCTCCCAATGCATGTGGGTGTTTTTTCTGGGTAATCCACACTACCAAAAAACATGCAAAATTCTGTAGGCCAGGGGGCGGAGACCTTTTTGGCTAAAAAGAGCCATGAAAGCCAAATATTTTAAAATGTATTTCCATGAGAGCCATGTAATATTTTTTAACACCGAATACAACTAAATGCGTGCATTTTTAAATAACACCAATATTTTACAGTATAATACGTCTCTTATTCGTTGTAATAACATTGTTATTCTGAAGCTAACCAATAATAATTAAAATACTTCTTACCATTAATGCTACTTCTTGAACAGGTGCGGTAGACAACGGATGGATGGATTAAAATGCATGAGAATGTTTTATATTTTGAACGTTTTTGTTGTTTTAACACTGCAATTACCAGCGGAATTATTTATTATTCTCATCGTGTTAAGCAATGTCAGCTACAATTCATCTGAGAGCCAGATGCAGTAATCAAAAGAGCCACATCTGGCTCAAAATAATAGTAATAATTATAATAATAATAATAATAATAATAGTAATAATTAATTAAATTTGTAACACACTTTACATTTGTTAAAATCTAAAAGTGCTACACAAAATATAAAAAAAGTTAAAAAAATAAAAATGAAAAGTTAGAATATCCATCCATCCATCCATTTTCTACCGCTTGACCCATTCGGGGTCGCGGGGGTTGCTGGTGCCTATCTCAGCTGCACATGGGTGGAAGGCGGGGTACACCCTGGACAAGTCGCCACCTCATCGCAGGGTAGAATATATAATAGAAAATAAAAATAGAAATAAAAATATGAAAAAAACTAGATAAAACATAGAAACATAGATCAAATAGAAATAAAAAACATGAAAGCACTGGAGCCATAGGTTCCCTTCCCCTGCTGTAGGCTAACCCCAACTCTCATTTGTTCACATGGTGTGAATATGAGTGCTAGTGTTAGTCTTTCCCCCCTCAGGTGGTGTCGGCTCAAGCCCACCTGGGGTGACCCCAGTGAGAAAAAGTGGTATAGGAAATAAATGAATGAATATGAATATGTGATTTATTCTTGCAACCTGTTTGCTTCTCATGCTGGTGTCACTTGAGTGCTGTCCATGGTGCTGAGATGATAGCGCGCTCTCTGGTGGTGAAATGTTGTCAATGCAGTCCATGGGAGTCTATTCAGTGATAAGATGGCACGTGTTGTACAATAATATATGATATACATTTTGCTGTAATCATCATGTGAATGAATTGAAGGGGGGAGAAGTAAAAAAAAATACAAATTAAGACTTACGCAAAAACTCCAAAGAGCAGAACTCGGATGCCAACCTCCAAAAGCAGATCCCGTATTGGTTTCCTGCTATCTGGCTGTGACACGTTCATTGTTCTCACACAATCCGTCACCAAAGGTCCAGTCTTGGTCCACTTTTCAGTGTTTCACTTTTGTAATCCACGGCGGGAAAAAATAAAATAAAATAAAAATGGAGGCTGAACGAGCGTATGTTCTCACTAGCAGCGCGCCTCCATGGCGACACCTGAAGCCTCCGTCGCTTTCCTTCGTCTAAGAAACGATCCTCCGCCAGTCCACGGCTGGATGTCTTTGGCGACAGGCGACACTTTGTCAACTTTGACTTCACTTCCTTCACTACGAGCTAGACGCTGCAAGGCGGAGTTTAGGTAGAGCTGCTGGCTGAAAGTGACAACGAAAATGCAAAGTTAAAAGTCTCTCTCTCTCTCTCTCTCTCTCTCTCTCTCTCTCTCTCTCTCTCTCTCTCTCTCTCTCTCTCTCTCTCTCTCTCTCTCTCTGTCTCTCTCTCTCTCTCTCTCTCTCTCCCTCTCTCTCTCTCTCTCTTTCTCTGTTTCTCCCTCTCCCTCTCACTCTCTCTCTCGTTGTAGACCCCTGAAATTAGTCATCGGTTAAATTAAAAATAAAATCTGAATTACAATCAGAAACACTTCAATAGTCCCTGAGGGGAAATTAAGATTTTCAGCACAATCCCATTCAAGATCAATCAATCAATCATCCATCCATCCATCCATTTTCTACCGCTTATTCCCTTCGGGGTCGCGGGGGGCGGTGGAGCTACAATCGGGCGGAAGGCGGGGTACACCCTCAATCAAAGTTTATTTATATAGCCCTAAATCACGAGTGTCTCAAAGGGCTGCACAAGCCACAACGACATCCTCGGCTCAGATCCCACATCAGGGCAAGATAAAAACTCAACCCAATGGGATTAAATTGAGAAACCTTGGAGGGGACCAGAGATGTGGGGAGCCCCGCCCCCTGGGCGACCGATGCAATGGACGTTGAGTGGATCTAGATCATAGTATGAGAGTACAGTCCATAGTGGGGCCAGCCGGAGATCGTCTTGGGTGGAGAAAAGTCAGCAGCGCAGAGACGTCCTCAGATGATGCACAGATGAGTGATCCATCCCGGGTCCCGACTTTGAACAGCTAACGTCTCATCTGTGGTCACCTAATCTGTGGCTCCCCCCTCTCCACAAAGGAGAGCGGGGCAGAGCATAAAAGAGACGGCAGATCAACTGGTCTAAAAGGACCAGACAAAAGAGCAGACAAACATTACAGGGAGACAGAACAGGATCGCTGACGGGTCTGCCAACTTCCGGCACCACTTACAAAAAAGGTGAGAAACAGGTAAACGCTGGGGAGGGGGGGGGGGGGGGGGGGTGGTGGTGATATTTTTTACAAATGTGATTATGGCTAATACAAACAAAAAAGGGTTATCTTGCTTGAGATTTGTTTCTTGGAACGTTAAAGGGATCAATGGCCCAGTTAAAAGAGGTAGAGTATTTTCTCATTTAAAACACCTTAAAACTGAAATTGCTTTCCTACAAGAGACTCATCTGACCACTAAGGATCACCATAGATTAAAGGCCTCATGGGTTGGACAATCTTTTCACTCGAATTTTAGTAGCAAAGCAAGGGGCACAGCTATTTTAATACACAAAATAATCCAATTTAGCCCAACAAATATCATAACTGACCATCAAGGTCGTTTTGTAATAGTCTCGGGTTCTCTTAATAATATGTCTGTTGTCCTTGCCAACCTTTATGCACCCAATTGGGATGATGAAGCATTTATTAGGAAAGTGTTTTCATTTTTGCCAGACCTCAGTTCCCATCGTTTAATATTGGGGGGGACCTGAACTGTGCAATAGACCCGTTGCTAGACAAATCTAGTCCAAGGCAGGGCCCCCCATTAAAAATGGCCAAAACAATTTCAAATCTCATGGGTCAAATAGGAGGTGTGGACCCGTGGCGCTTTCTTTACCCAGATAAAAAACAATTCTCTTTTTATTCCCAGGTCCATAAAACTTTTTCAAGGATTGACTACTTTTTCATAGATGATAATCTCCTTCCGGCTGTCGATAATGTAGAATATTCAACAATAGTGATATCTGACCATGCTCCATTGTCACTTGATCTTTCGTTTACACTCTTTAAAAAAATGCAGACTCCATGGAGGTTTAATTGCACACTACTCAATGAGGACGGATTCTGCAAAACAATTTCCAAAGTGATAGATGATTTTCTTGTCACCAACAACTCCACTCCCATATCCCCGTCTTTACTCTGGGAGACATTAAAGGTGGTAGTCCGGGGAGAGATTATTTCTTATTCAGCAAGACAAAACAAATTGAGAAGACAAAAACAGGAGCAGCTCATGGAAAGTATAACAGAATTGGACAGACAACTATCAGTATCTCCAAACCCTGATCTGGTTAAAGATAGACAAAATCTGCAAATGAACTATAATTTATTGTCAACACAAGAAACTGAAAAATTACTCTTACGATCGTGTGGCTTCCTGTACGAGCACGGTGAGAAGGCAGGGCGCCATCTATCACGCCAAATTAAAAGCCAGTCAGCATCTCGGCAAATTTGACAAATCAGAACCCTCACAGATGAACTTACAGTCATTCCTTCAGTCATTAATGACACCTTCAAATCATTCTACTCTGAACTATATACTTCACAATGCGCTGCTGATAAAACAATCATGTTGAGTTTCCTGGATAACTTCAAATTTCCATCCATAACTACTACTCAAGAGAGCGCTTTGGATCAACCTTTAGCAATCCGGGAAATTGTAGATTCAATTAAACTAATGCAGAGCAGCAAGGCCCCTGGCCCAGATGGCTATCCTATAGAGTTTTATAAAAAATTCTCAGATAAACTGACTCCTCTCCTTTTAAATACAGTATGTACAATGACTCTCTGGACCGGGGTACCTTGCCTCGAACTCTCACCGAAGCGTCAATAACTTTATTACTAAAACCGGGAAAAGTTGATTCTGACTGTAGTTCTTATCGTCCCATCTCTCTCTTAAACGCTGATTATAAGATTTTAGCTAAAGCACTGGCCCTTCGCCTTGAATCAATTTTACCAAACATCATATCACCTGACCAAACTGGGTTTATGAAAAACCGGCACTCTTTTTCCAACATTCGTAGCCTTCTTAACATTATTTTTTCTCCAGCATCCGAGGAGACGCCAGAAGTGGTGGTCTCTTTGGATGCAGAGAAAGCCTTCGACAGGGTGGAGTGGGGATATTTATTGGAGGTCTTAAAGAGGTTTAACATTGGGTCTAAATATATATCTTGGATAGCACTTCTATACTCTTCTCCTAGGGCTGCTGTAAGCACAAATGGGATGTTATCCCAATTTTTCACACTTGGCAGAGGTACACGCCAGGGGTGCCCTCTAAGCCCATTGTTATTTGTTACTGCAATCGAACCCTTGTCCATTGCTCTTAAATCGGCCGGTATCAGTAAAGGAATCCATAGATGCGGTCTAGAACACACACATTCTCTATACGCAGATGATTTACTATTGTTTATATCTGATCCAATCTCTACCATTCCAAAGATTATTGATTTGCTAAACAATTTTGGATCATTCTCTGGCTATAAATTTAATTTCGCTAAGAGTGAATGCTTCCCTGTGAATAATTTGGCCCTTGACATCCCTGATGGATATTTCCCATTTAAGATGTCCAGGAATAGCTTCAAGTACTTAGGTGTACATATTTGTCGCAAGCTACCCGCTCTCTACAAGTATAATTTTCCACCTCTAATCGACAAACTTAAATTAGATTTGGATAGGTGGAATGATTTACACATAACTATTGCTGGCAGGGTAAACTGCGTCAAAATGAATGTGCTTCCTCGATTTTTGTATCTGTTTCAATGTTTGCCTATCTTTTTACCCAATTCCTTTTTTTGCATAATAAACAAACTAATTTCATCCTTTATATGGAAAGGCAAGACTCCCAGGATTAGAAGAGAGTTCCTGCAAAGGTATAGGTCCGTAGGTAGTTTATCACTCCCTAATCTAAAATACTACTATTGGGCAGCTAACATACACAAAGTGACTCTCTGGATCCAATAACCTGAATTAATCTGGTGCAAGTCTGAAGCTAGTTCCTGTTCTACCTCTCTCTTGGATCTGCTTACATCAAAATTACCTTATCGACCATCCCAATTTACTTGTAGTCCAATCGTCATTTCTACCCTTAGAATCTGGTCTCAATTTAGAAATACTTTCGGCCTGCAGGGTTTATCCAACCACAGCCCCATTCATAATAACCACCTCTTCCTCCCTCCTAGCACAGATGTAGCGTTTTCTCTATGGAAGCAGTCAAGCCTTAGCAGGCTAAAGGATTTATATATTGGTGATGTCTTCGCTAGTTTCAGTGAACGGTGTAAAAAATTTGACCTACCAAAATCTCACCTATTTCGATTCTTTCAGGTTCGTAATTTTGTTAAATTAAATAGTCTCTCTTTCCCTAATACTCCCTCTAATTCGCTAATTGACTAAATTTGAGATATTCCCACAAATCAGAAAGGCCTAATCTCCAAAATCTACATCTTAATATCCCAGTTTAGTAAAACGTCTCTTGATAAAATCAGAGGGAATTGGGAAGAAGAGCTTGGCAGATCTATAGATCATGGAGATTGGGATTCTGCCTTAACCCGAATTAACAACAGTACATCCTGTTCAAGGCTTAATTTAATACAATTTAAGGTTGTCCACCGTATTTATTTCACTAATTCCAAACTCTCGAAAATATACCCCAATATCTCGGATACTTGTAACATATGTCACATGTCACCTGCAAACATGACGCACATGTTTTAGTCTTGTCCCCATTTGCTGGACTATTGGACAACTATTTTCAAACACCTTGCTAAGGCATTGGATTTAAACCTGACACCATGTGCAGAAATGGCTATTTTTGGGATGGTATCAGATCCCCAAATAGGGAGAAAATTTAAGGATAGTATCGCCTTTGCATCGTTATTAGCACGTAGGAGAATTTTGCTGGAGTGGAAGTCACCATTTTGCCCCAAAGCCTCCTTATGGCTTAAAGACCTTATGATGTATTTAGATCTGGAGAAAATAAAGTTCAATCTTAGGGGGGCACCTGGGAAGTTTTAATCTGTTTGGGGCGGTGTGGTTGACTACATAGCTAAATTAAAGACGCTACAGGACACATGAAAAGTTCACCTTTCACAAACCAGCTTCCTCTTTTTATTTTTTAATTTTTTATTTATATTCATTCTGGGTGTATATTTACTATCTGCCTACGTTGAGAAGAAAGTGATGTAATAATTATTTTCCATTTGTGACTGTACCTTTTAATTTATGTAGGACCTGGGGGGTGGGGGGGGGGGGGGGGGGTTCGTGTGTATGGGGTATGTGTTGGGTTGCTGTTCTTGGAAGTGGGTGGGAAAAAAAAAAGGGGGGAAATGTGATTACTGTTCTATTGTATATTGTAATACCTGTCAAATTCAATAAAAACATTTATTAAAAAAAAAAAAAAAAGACATTGAAAGAGCAGAGCTGATGCAACCAGCCATTTCTACATACAGCTACAAAAGTAAAACAACAACAACAACAACAACAAAAATAAAAAAATAAAAAACATATACACTGCGGTGGCCTCTGCGATGTTCCACCCCATCGTCTGCTGGGGTGGGGGAAAGCACGGCAAGAGACAGGAGCAGACCCAACAAAGCAACCAAGAGAGCCGACTCCACCCTCGGCCGCCCACTAACTCTCGGCCAGTGTCCAGTCCGCAAGGATGAGCGAGGATACGTCCAAGGAGACCGAGGTGTCCGATACCTGCTCATTCAGCCAAGACACTGTGAAGCTTGTCCGTCCCGGCGCTCAGCGCTAGCTCCGCAGCCCTGTCTCTTCATCCGCATCTCCTCCAGTCTCTCCAAACGGACTCTGGTGTGGCAGAGACCCAGCAGCTGGTCTCCATGGCCAAAAGGCTCCCGGGAGGAAGATCCAGAAGTTCACAAAAAAGCACCGCAGAAGTCACGAAAGTGCCACCCTTTGTCGCACAGTCCCACAGGGTCCCAAACCAAAAGGCAAAACAAAAAAAAAACATATGAAAACAAGAGTTAAACACCAGGAACACAAAAGGACGACACAAGAGCACAGAGCTCCTGCCAACACCAGCCACTACAGCGGCGCCATCTTGGAATTTTTTTTAAAATGTAACACTACTTTCAGACAGCTTTTTTAACTTAATGAAATGCAAATAAATGTTTGGTTTTTTCAATACTACCAAGACATTCTTTTAAATTCCTCACCACTCACATACACCCTGGTTTGCTTAGTCAATGTTTACAGGTGAGTTGACCTTTACACCAGGTGAGGCATTGATGCCTTTGGAAGGTTTTTACAACTTACATTTGTATGCTCAAGTTGCTCATTAAGAAGATAACAAGAAAAATTAGAGAGTCATTCCCTTTCATAAAAATGTTGTCGTTAATTTGTACGTGGTCCCATTTACTGCTTTGAAAAAGGTAAATTAAAAAACCAAATTTTGGAGTCTTTCATTCCTCCTACTGTATTTATATGTGAAATACATGCAGTATCCTTCATGAAAAGGTACTTTGAATGTGTTTTGTCTGAAATTCCAGTTTCGAGAAGTATTTGTATAATCGTCCATATTGGCAAACATGTTCATTAATTAATTAATTAATCAATTAATCATTCTTTCAGAAGAGCATTATTATAAAATATTTAATCTGACAAACCCCCACAAATGCAGGCCTCTTCCCCGGTATCCCATGCAGAGCACTAAAAGAGACTCTTTAACACAGAGCCTAAAGTGTCTTTTGTCTGTATTTATGGTCCGATTAACAAGAATAATGATATCACACTTACCGGTACATTAAAAACATTAAACAGGCTGAAGATTCTACCGTGTAAAAACTAGAAGTTCATAGTGACAAGCAGACCAGCCCTCATTCTTTTCGGTTTCCACACACGATAGGCAAGAACGAGGGGCGGCACATTATACCCTGAAGCCTCATATCAGGTTTGTGTGCAAATTTACTGAATATTACCGAAGTAAATGTTAAAAACCAATCATACAGAAAATGTATTTATAATTTAAAATACTGGACAAATTATTTTCATGTTGTTATTAATTTTTTTGATATTGTAACATTACAAGTAAGGTTTTGCATCACGTGCCTACCCTGACCGCACGTTCCAATATTCACTTGTTGTATCGGTACAGTGGGAGAAGGAGACGGCATGGAGTCAGGGACGTCGTTAGCTTGCAGCCTGTTTATTGAAATATATAAATGAAGTGTATGACTAATCCAAACGTATACGGTGTGACTATGTGTAGCGATTATATGTGGAGTGTTACCGGGTGGTGTTGAAGGTGCGTGTTGAGATCAGTGCGGAAGTCCAGAAAGGGCGAGGCAGGCTTGGAGGTCCAGGGACAGGCAGGTGGTCAGAGGCTGGAGCAAGGCGTCGTTGTCCGGGGGCAGCCATGAGGTCGAGATCCAGGAAGGCAGCAGGAAGTCCAAAGGGGATTCGGGGAGACAAGACACACATCTCAAAACCAGGGCTGCTGGATGGCGACACAAGACAAGACACAATGAGCACAACAGAGGGGAAACACAAGGAGCGAAGAAGCACATATGCAAGGAAGCTAGAGACGTGTAAGGCTTACTGTACATGTACAAGTAGCCACGTTCTGGCACTGGAACGCAAGACGCGCTGGCTTATGAAGGCAGGGATCTCACCAGTGTCAGGTGTGTCGATTGCCGACTGAATGCAGCCTCTCAGCAGATCACGCTGAGGACTGTGCAGGATGCACTCGCGGCGTAAGAGCAGGAGGGTGCCCAGCGTTGCACTCAACAGAGCGCGTCGAGGAATGTGCGGAGGCCTGAGCTCGCGCCGTAACACTTGTACAGTATTTTACCTGACGTAAACAGCCCCCACACAAATTCATGCACAAGTTGATTAGGTTAGGTTTTATATATATATATATATATATATATATATATATATATATATATATATATATATATATATATATATATATATATATATATATATATATACACAAATTACAAGGGTAATCATATATATATATATATATATATATATATATATATATATATATATATATATATATATATATATATATATATATATATATATATATATACCGTATTTCCTTGAATTGGCGCAGGGAATATAGTATTCGCACGTCTAGAATTACTGCCGGGTCAAACTCGTTTCTCAAAATAATTAACGCATGCTTGGCCTTATCGCCGGTTTATTATTGAAGCTGGATCAAATTAGTTTCGCAAAATATTAATTTTATTATCGCATGTCTATAATTTTCGCCGGGTCAAACTCGTTTCGCAAAATATTTAGCATATGGCTAGAACTTCCACCGGGTCAAATTCGTTACGTCACGAGTGACGCATCTGTCCTCATTTTCAAAATGGAGGAAACTGCTTTCAGTAGTTTACAATCGCACAAAGGAAAAAAGATAAAGAGCTTTTCAGTAGGATTTAAGGTCCAAGCTATTGAATACCTGTACAGTATGCTAAAGAGAACAGTAAGCAGCTATGTTTTATTAATATACCGTAGCTGCGTGTGTGAAATACTGTATAAGTCATTAAATGACTCCCGCCTCCTGGTGTTAGAGGGCGCTGCCGCGCTAGTGATCCTTCTTGCGACTTCCGGTACTGCAGAAGAAGTGAACACACGCAGCAAGAGATTTTTTTTTCTGTCCTCTGCCTGAACTTTTAAAATGGAGGATTACATACATAAAATAAAACAGTTTTCTAAACTGGACTTTCAATCGAAGCAGGAGGTAATAATTAAAGGAATATCTCCATCGAAACAGAGACTTTTAAAACTGAAGAAAGAAAATAAGGAAGACTTCTATAAACAAGTTATCGATGCTTTTGGTCAGAAGGAGCTGCAAATGGACTCCATTTATAAGTACAGGTAAGACCATAATAACGTTTTTTTTAATTAAATGTGCTTTTCATGATGGTATGCTTACATCACACTCAAAGCGCACGCCTAAATTTTATGGATTCCTTTTGGTAAACGCCGGAGTGAGAAGAGGTTTTAAAATAATTACCGCATGCACGGCCATCCCGCCGGTTTCCGGTAAACGCAGGTGTGACAGGAGGTTTTAAATTAATTAACGCCCCTGCGGCTATTCAAGGAAATACGGTATATATATATATATATATATATATATATATATATATATACATATATATATATATACATATATACACAAATTACAAGGGTAATCAGTCCCGTAAGGAAGCTTTTGGAGGGGAACTGGCACTGCACTTTTTCGGGAATTTTGCCTGTATCTTTCACAATCACTACGAGCTTGTGTGGCTATGTTGACATCATCAACTAGTGAACTGCTTTCTCGCCTCGGTGCTCGTAAACGTTTATTATTGATTATAAATTATGCCTCTCCCTTGGATAGTAGAAGGATGAGGGCGCATTCCGACAAGTTGGTACACTTTGACAGCCAATTTAAACCCGGCAACGGCGAAAAACGACACAAAAAGACGTTTGGTTGCAACCCCCTTTTATTCGCGAGGATTATGAGTCATTCTTCATTTAAACGGGTATATAACAAGATTCTATCAGTCGGCATCCTAATGACAGCAGACATTGTACAGTAAATTATGTTTTATTATGTTTGTTGGATCTCAAGAAGTCTGCAGTGAGTAATAATCAGTGATGTTGTCGAAAAAAGCAAACATTATGATGCGTTTTTGAAATTAATGTGCAGCGTATGCTTAAAATGAGCAAAATACGTAAGTATTAAATGTTATTTAAAATATGTCTGTTGCTACATTTCATATATACTTACATCATGTGTATAAAATCTTAATGGAGGTGTTTAGAAGTGTTTTTAAGGGTTTTACACAATAGCACGACACCTTTAGGCTCCATTGTAAGCATTTATTTACTATTTAGAATGCATAAAAAACTAAAAAACTTGTTCTTCTCTTACATAAGGATTGTGAATGATGGGCACAATTACAAAAAAAGAGCAGTTCCACTTTCCGGTGGTCAGTATTTGAAAGTTGAGATGCTTTATGATAAAAAATAACGCACCAATATTTTGCACATGCTAAAAAATCAATCACCCCCAGATCTTCTTCAGTCCTAAATCCGCTCCTGGTAAAAAATAAATCTGTTTACATGTGGTCCCTCCAATGTGTGTATGCCATTGTTCTTCTCGCTTAAACTTTAAGATGAACTGTCAAGATTGGACTCCAGAAGCAGACAGCAGATGCTAAGCGGTGTTAAAAATGTTTCAATGCTCAACAGGGGATGAACAATGACACCGGCGGGAGAAGCCAGTGTCACAAAACCACTAGGAAGAACAGTAGCAAACAAACATGGCTGAACGGAAGAAAATAAGATAACTGAGCGAAAAAACTAGGTTGCAAAAGAATCCAAGAAATGACCTAGGAACAAGAAATACTTGAAGAGCATTGGTGTGGTTTTGGTCCATGAAAGATCCCCCAACTGCAGTTATGTGCCAAGTAGATGATGGTGATTGCAGACACCTGTGCTCAGTTACTCCCATCTTCCTGCGGCTTCATGGCAACTCAAAGGGGCGGGATAAAAGAGCAAGAACAAAAACCATAAAAAGCAGGTAGACCTATTAAATACACACATGCAACAAACTTTATGAACAACATTTTTGTAGAACAATATTTCCTGAAACGGCTCATCTTCATTTTCCACTCAAATCATTTTTGTAGTACGTTGAGCCCATAATGGTAGTATTTACACTGAATTACAATAAAATATGTAAACAAAAATGTTTGTTACAATTCCCAGCCCTTCCCTCATGTTTTAAACTGTGTTGCTTCAGAATAAGTCAAAGCGTTTTTAACTTTTTCTTTTGTAATTCATAAAAAATAATGTTCTTTACAACACCACAGAAAATAGAAGCACACTATTACCTGCTATATATATCTGTAGTTGTCACGGCGCAAGCGCATGCCGCCACGCATTCCTCAATGAGCTTGCGGAGCGCGCCTCGCGACACGCTCATCTCCTGCTGCAGCCGGCGGCTGCAATCAATCAGCAATCTACACACCTTTCGTTAATGAGAAGAGCTGCCTTCATAAACCTGCACAACCTGCTATCCCGTGCCACAACGTAGCTACCTGTCCTGTACAGTAAGCCAAACCAGTCTAGCTCTATGCATACCCTCTCTCTGTGCTTCTTCTCCCCGTCTTGTTGATTGTCTCAGGTCCCCCTTGTCGTTCCAACAGCAGACCTCCGTTCCCGCGTGACGAGCTGTGTGTCTCGTCTCCCCGCGTTCCCTGTTTCCCTGACTGCCTCGTGGATCTCGACCTCCCGCCTGGACACGGACCGTCGACGCCTCGCTATAGCCCCCGACTTCCTGCCTGCTCACGGACCTCCGAGCTCTGCCTTGACCCTCTTGATCTTCCGCCTATCGCTCAACACTACCGGTAACACTCAACAGCTAATCACCACACATAATCACACACCACACACATTTTGAAGTTATTACACACTTTATTTCTGATTATTATATATTGTGCATGTATAATAAATAACATAGAGCTAAATACGACTTCCCTGTTGTCTGTGCCGTCTCCTCCTCCAGTACACGTAACAGTAGTTACAATATACTTTCAAATGTCTGTTGATTATCAGCCATTAAATTTCTATAACGCTTGTCCTCATTAGAGTCACGGTTTAACTGGAGCCTATCTCAGCTATAACTTGAAGCAAGTGGTGGGGTACACCTTGGACTGGTTGCCAGTAAATCACAAGTCTCTCTCTCTCTCTCTCTCTCTCTCTCTCTATGTCCACTACTTGATGTCCATATCCCCACCCCCCACCCCACCCCCCCTCCACACTCCTGATTGTAAATAATGTTAATAATTCAATGTGATTATCTTGTGTGATGACTGTATTATGATGATAGTATATATGATAGTATATATCTGTATCATGAATCAATTTAAGTGGACCCCGACTTAAACAAGTTGAAAAACTTATTCGGGTGTTACCATTTAGTGGTCAATTGTACGGAATATGTACTTCACTGTGCAACCTACTAATAAAAGTCTCAATCAATCAATCAATCAAACAACAAAAAAAACATACACCTAAAAACTAATAATGTTCTCCAATTAGTCTAACGTGTATGTTTTTATGTATGATATTTAAAATGTTTTTCCCACAAGAAAATGGAGTATAGGATTAAAAGTCTAGTTTTTTTCAGACACTAAATCGTTCAAACGTGCTATACTGCAATGCAACTTTGTTAAGCATGTTCTAATCTACTGTAAATAAAGAAAACCTCTGCCATAACCATTGTAAACCACAAACCGAAGCTGTGAAATGAATGTGACACACATTTCGAATATTTGTTCTTGTTTGGTTATTGTAGCAAAGCAGAGAAGCAGATTTACAAAAACAAGTCTAGTCATCATAGCTGATCACACCTCAGTGCATACTTCTCCCACTGAACAATAACTGACTCACAGTAAATATGACGTAAACAAGGGAGCGTTGCCACAAGGTAAGCTACAGTGTCTTTGAAACAGGATAAACCATGACTGTGGTGCTTCTTAGGAGCCCTGTTGACTGTTGCCTTCCCTCCTCCCGAGTATGCAGACTCTTATCTCCTCAGGGTCTGCAAAGTCAGAACTTGATGTAGGAACCTCGGCAGGAGCTGCCCTGCGGGCCAGCATTTTGTAGACACATGAATATTTGATGCTCCATAAAACTTGTTTTCGTGGCTCATTCTCTAAACAATTGTGTACAGTAAGCATGGTGTTTTATTGTGAATATTGATTCTAATTGCATTACTTATTTTACATAATTTATTCGCAATTCTATTTTAATTACTGTTCCTCTTAATCACCAATGCAACGTAAATTCAATTGTTGTTGTTGCACACATTCTTGGTAATAAACGTGATTTTTCAGGAAAAAACTCTGCAGGCCTAAATTAGCATGAATGCATTTATGTTGTTTACAAGATTCCCCATTAGCAAGATTCCTAATTTCAATTAAAAAAAGTATACAAAGGCAGGCTTCCGTTTTTTGTTTTTGTTTGTTTTTTTGAGGTGAAGTGTAGTTTTGAGCGAATAAATACCAGAAAACAAGAAAAAACATACAATGACTCCAAGGTGAGATGAACATTTAAAGCTGCCTGGCAGCATTCAGCCCCTCAGCTCATGACAAGTTTATTTCCAGCTATCAATGTGCTTTTACAAACGTACCTCCCAGCATTACAGGGCTCAAGACTCTGATGATACATTCTGTTTGCAGGTTTACATTACCAGACATGAAAAAGCATCCGCACAAAACAACAACATCATTTAATAAACACTGTACATGACAGTGTATGCTTTTTCCCAGCTTCAAGACTTAATGCCGGAGCAGCCATACTGGCTTTATTCATCTCTTTCATTCAATTACAACCACTACGCCTTTCATCGTGTCTTCCAATATATATTCTGACATACCGTGTGACTCATGTTTAATATTGCAACAAATGAAAGTGAAATTAAAGAAAGTACTTGTGATCACTGGCATGCATTATGGAGCACACACAATCCAGTGTTGAGGGTATCCTTGCAGACAAAATGATTCATCACGCTGCAGAGGGATTAGTTCAATAGACTCCTCTCTCTGTTCATTAGACTGTGGCAAGTTTTTCCTGGAGAGTGTTGCTCACACATGCTTTATGCAATTATACAGCTACATATTTCTTCAGCTTAGTGATACAATTAACTAGATTTGTACAGCCATGATGTTATTTTCAGTTAAATCAAAACTGGGATCATATCATCTACATCTGTTAGGTTTCTGAAATTATGTACACAATATACACTATATTGCCAAAGGTATTGGGCCACTTGCCTTGACTCACATATGAACTTGAAGTGCCATCCCATTCCTAACCCATAGGGTTCAATATGATGTCGGTCCACCTTTTGCAGCTATTACAGCTTTAACTCTTCTGGGAAGGCTGTCCACAAGGTTGCGGAGTGTGTTTATAGGAATTTTCGACCATTCTTCCAAAAGCGCATTGGTGAGGTCACACACTTATGTTGGTGGAGAAGGCCTGGCTTTCAGTCTCCGTTCTAGTTCAACCCAAAGGTGTTCTATCAGGTTCAGGTCAGGACTCTGTGCAGGCCAGTCAAATTCATCCACACCAGACTATGTCATCCACGTCTTTATGGACCTTGCTTTGTGCACTGGTGCACAGTCATGTTGGAAGAGGAAGGGGCCCGCTTCAAACCGTTCCCACAAGGTTGGGAGCATGGAATTGTCCAAAATGTTTTGGTCTCCTGGAGCATTCAAAGTTCCTTTCACTGGAACTAAGGGGCCAAGCCCAACTCCTGAAAAACAACCCCACACTAAAATTCCTCCTCCACCAAATTTCACACTCGGCACAATCATAGGTGGATTAATGACCGGGCCTACCGGGCCCAGGCCCAGGGGGCCAGAGGCCCCAAGGGGCCAGGCCAACTTGGCCCCGCGGCCGCGACCCAAGCAAAACTACTTTTGCAAAAATAATAATCTTAAGCCCCAAGGGGCCAGGCCAACTTGGCCCCGCGGCCATGATCCATAGAGGGTAAGAGGCCCCAAGGGGCCAGGTCAACTTGGCCCCGCGGCCGCGACCCACAGAGGGCCAGAGGCCCCAAGGGGCCAGGCCAACATGGCCCCGCGGCCATGATCCATAGACGGTCAGAGGCCCCAAGGGGCCAGGCCAACTTGGCCCCGCGGCCACGATCCATAGAGGGTCAGAGGCCCCAGGGGGCCAGGTCAACTTGGCCCCGCGGCCACGATCCATAGACGGTCAGAGGCCCCAAGGGGCCAGGCCAACTTGGCCCCGCGGCCACGACCCACAGAAGGCCAGAGGCCCCAAAGGGCCAGGCCAACTTGGCCCCGCGGCCGCGAGCCACAGAAGGCCAGAGGCCCCAAGGGGCCAGGTCAACTTGGCCCCGCGGCCACGATCCATAGAGGGTAAGAGGCCCCAAGGGGCCAGGTCAACTTGGCCCCGCGGCCGCGACCCACAGAGGGCCTGAGGTCCTAAGGGGTCAGGCCAACTTGGCCCCGCGGCCATGATCCATAGAGGGCCAGAGGCCCCGAGGGGTCAGGCCAACTTGGCCCCGATCCATAGAGGGTCAGAGGCCCCAAGGGGCCAGGCCAACTTGGCCCCGCGGCCACGACCCACAGAGGCCCCAAGGGGCCAGGCAAAATTGGCCCCGCGGCCATGATCCACAGAGGGCCAGAGGCTCTCAATCATTATTATCAAAGCTAATTCTCAAATTGGATGGATCACACAACCTCACTCACATATTCTTTATCAATTATTAAAGGTTGTTTCTGAATTTTGATCACAGAACTTAATGCAAATATTCTTGATTGATTGACAAAGCTCATTCTCAAATTTTGATTACACAACCTTACTCTGACAAATTATCATTATCAAAAAGCTCTATCTCGAATTTGGATCACAGAATCTCACTCAAGTATTCTTAGCTGTGCCCCTCCCCCATCAAGTCTTTCATAAACCGGTCTGTTCTTTTAGAATCTCCTCATTTGGTATTTTGAACTCGTGAGAGACTGCTCAAAATTTGGTTTCCTTTCCCTCAGTTCAGACTCAGAGATAATTTGAAATCATTCAACAAGAAGTTTAACGCGCGCACACACACACACACACACACACACTTGAGTTGAGCATTACTTGGAAATTCTTATATTTTCCATTTTGCTGTTATTATCAGCATCTTCCCATTTTGTCCTTTTCTTTCGAGAAAGTTTACAGTCTGACATTTGTCACTGCTGTCAGTTAATAACTTTTTGGTCTTTGACCCATTTTGTCATTTTCTCGATTCGATCGTCACTGACCACTCTCTCCTGTCTGGCAGACATCGTTGCTGCCATCATAGCTAGCAAGCTGCCTGCAGCGGGTCATCCCTATGTTCCCCGTCCCTATGTTACCCGGGTCCTATGTTCCCCTCTACCGGGGAACTAAGGACCCTTTTTAAAAAAAAGGGTTCTATGTTCCCCGCTGCGGGGAACGTACAACACTTTTTCCAGAAAAGGGTTATATGTTCCCCGCTGCTTCCAATGCGCGACTAAGTAAGACGCACGCAGACACGCATGACAGAGACGCGTTTAAGTTGTCGAAGGAAGGAAGTTCGCGTTTGAGTTGCTCTATCTGCTGCCGCACGCCCTGTGACAGGTTAGGTTTAGGGATGGTTTTGGTCAGGGCACAATTTCGCCAAAAAAGTGCTCCACAACGCCCTGTGACAGGTTAGGTTTAGGGATAGTTTTGGTCAGGGCACAATTTCGCCAAAAAAAAGTGCTCCACAACGCCCTGTGACAGGTTAGGTTTAGGGATGGTTTTGGTCAGGGCACAATTTCGCAATTTCGCCAGATACAATGCAGGGAACATAGGACCCTTTTTTAGAAAAAGGGTCCTAAGTTCCCCGGTCGCATACAAAGACCCAGGAACAACCGGGGAACATAGGACCCGGGGAACATAGGACCCGGGGAACATAGGCACGCTCCCGCCTGCAGATAGCAACATTTTGGTGTCCTTTGGGAAAATATTTAGAAAGAAGACAAAAGTACACACAGTTGTACAACTATTATCTTTATGATCTTTTTTTTGTTAGTTTCTCTGTTACTGTGTGTGGCCAATTAAGCGACTTTTGGCCATACCTGGCTGGTGACATTTAGCGACTTTCTGGTTGATGTTAAGATTAATAATAGCAACAGTTCTCTTCATCTTAATGCAATTTATTGTGTCTGTCTCTCCACATTTTGCCATTAGGTACTTTGAGCTCTTGTTGGTCAGTCACTCTAAGGTACATTGTTGCTGCCATCATAGCTAGCAAGCTGCCTGCAGATAGCGACATTTTGGTGTCCTTTGAGAAATATTAAGAAAGAAGACAAAAGTACAAGACATTGTACGATTACTATCTTTTTAAAATTATTTGTTTCACTGTGTGATTGACCGACTTTGCCGCTAGATTTCGCGTCTTTTGGCCATACCTGGCTAGCGACTAAAAACATCATTTAGCGACTTTTTGGTTGTGAAGATAAGTGGTAAAAGCAGATCTTCCTGTTGGTCTTCCCACATTTTGCCATTTGGTACTTTGCACTCTTCTTGGTCACTCCAAGGCATTTGTCCCTGCCTTCAGCTAGTCACTTGGCTCTTTTGGAATATATTTCACTGTAATTGGCTCTCTCTCTCTCTTTCTCCTCAGTACAAATCAGCCTGTTCCCTTGCCATTCATCACTGACCACTCTGCTCTCCTGTCTGTCAGACATTATTGCTGCTTGCAGATAGCTTGGGGTCCTTAGAGAAAATATCAGAAGAGAAAAGTACACAATTATCTTAATTATCTTTTTTATTCAGTCAGTCCTTCAGTGAGTCCCAGTGTGTTGGCGATTAAGCAACGTTGGCATTCAATTAGCGACTTTTGGCCATACATGGCTGGCGACTCAAAAAACTAGAAAAAAAGTACAAAAAGTTGTACAATTAATATCTTTATTATCCTTAATTCCCCTGAATCCTAGAGTGTGTTGCAATTAAGCAACTTTGCTGCTAGGTTTAGCGACTCTTGTTTTGGGCATACCTGGCTAGCGACTACAAACATTATTCAGCAACTTTTTGGCTGTTAAGATTAACGTTAATAAATTAAATCCTAATACAATTTATTGTGTTGGTCTCGCCATCTTGCTATTAGGTACTTTGAATTCTTGTTGGTCTCTGCTAAGGTATCTGGCTGTTGTCTTTGCCTTCAGTTAGTCACTTGGCTCTGGAATATATTTAACTGTACTTGGCTCTCTCTTTCTCCTCAGTACAAATCAGTCTGTTCCCTTGCCATTTAGACATTTTCTTGATTGGATCATCACTGACCACTCTGCTCTCCTGCTGTCTATCAGACATTGTTGCTCCCATCATAGCTAGCAAGCTGCCTTGGTGTCCTTTGTGAAAATATTTAGATAGAAGACTAAAGTGCACAAAGGTGTACAATTATTATCTTTTCAAAATATTTGTTTCACTGTCAGTGTGATTGACCGACTTTGCCGCTAGATTTCGCGTCTTTTGGCCATACCTGGCTAGCGACTGAAAACATCATTTAGCAACTTTTTGGTTGTGAAGATAAGAGGTAAAAGCAGATCTGCCTGTTGGTCTTTTTACATTTTGCCATTTGGTACTTTGCACTCTTGTTGGTCACTCCAAGGCATTTGTCCCTGCCTTCAGCTAGTCACTTGGCTCTTTTGGAATATATTTCACTGTAATTGGCTCTCTCTCTCTTTCTCCTCAGTACAAATCAGTCTGTTCCCTTGCCATTTAGACATTTTCTTGATTCGATCATCACTGACCACTCTGCTCTCCTGCTGTCTATCAGACGAATCAGTTGATTCTCTGCTCTCAATTGTCTATGCTAGTAAGCTGTTATTCTCTGCTTTGGAGTGTTGATGCTGGGTTGCTAGTTTTCTAAATCACCTCACACACTTGAAGGAAGCAGCACCGATCATAAACACACAAACAAACTCACACACACACACACACACACACACACACACACACACACACACACACACACACACACACACACACACACACACACACACACACACACATAGTTGGTTTATCTGTTGTGATAGGCAAAGAGCCAATGTGCAAAGAAAGAAGGGAAATATGGATCATAAACGTTTAAGTGGAGGAGCTAGAAAAAAAATTCAGCAAGAAAAGAAAAAAAAGGAATCAGTTTTACTTGAGAGTGTTCCAAATATCTCCAGCTTCTTCAGTACAAAGACATCTGCTGAAAGCAATTCTATAAATGCTACTGCAAATTCAGCTAAGGTTAGCAATGCACCTGAGCTAGCATGTAGCTCCCAAGATCCTGAGACCACTACAAGTGTAGACACTGAACCAAATGCTTCTGATGCTTATGATTCAACCAATTCAGCAGTAGCCAGTTGCTCGGATGAATGTGAGGTCACTGCACCTCTGGACAGCATAGAAAATGAGCTGAATCTTTCTTCAACACCATCTACAGTGACAACTCTACCTAGTGATCCCGCTAAATGGGCTGAGACCCTCACTGAGTCAATGAAGGAAGTTCTTATTCAAAGAGGTGCAAAATCATTTCACAACCGTCACAGCCATTATCCAGCTTCTGTGAGGAACAGTGGGCTAGGAGGCAAAACCCGATGCCTAAACAATGAACATTTTACTTCACACTTGCCCAATGGACAACGAGTACAAAGAGAGTGGCTGATGTACTCTCCCTCTACTGGTAATGTTTACTGCTTTGCATGCAAACTGTTTTCCCCAAAAACGCATTCTTTTGTGACAGGCTATTGTGATTGGAAACACTCAGAAAGATTTGGTGAACATGAGCGAAGTGCTGAGCACATAACCTGCATGCAAGCAGTCTTGAACCGCGCCAAAGGTGCCACAGTTGATGCAGACCTGTTCAAACAGTTTCAGGCAGAGAGCAGCTATTGGAGGCAGGTGTTACAAAGAGTTGTTGCAGTCATTAAATTCCTTGCAGAAAGGGGCCTTGCATTTAGGGGTAAAAATGAATCGTTAGGGTCTCCTCTCAATGGGAACTACCTTGGTATTCTGGAGGTCCTGGCTGAATTTGATCCCTTTCTAAAGGATCACATCAGAAAGTTTGGGCAGATGGGTCGAGGTAATACCTCATATTTGTCCTCCACCATTTGTGAGGAATTCATTGAATTGATGGGTGCAAAAACCAAACAGGCTATAGCAGATGAACTGCAAGCAAGCAAATACTACTCTATCATTGTGGATTCAACCCCAGATTTATCTCATGTGGACCAATTGACATTCATATTCCGTTTTGTTAGCAAAGAGGGCAGTGTTGTTGAACGCTTTGTGGGTTTTGAGCCCATTACTAGCCATACAGGTGAAAGTTTGGCTAACTGTGTCATGTCTGTGTTGGAAAATCTAGGGTTAGAGCTGTCAAATTGCAGGGGGCAGGCTTATGATAATGCCAGCAACATGTCAGGGAGGTATAATGGGTTGCAGGCTCACTTAAAGAAAAGCAACCCATTAATACACTATATTCCATGTGCAGCTCACTCTTTGAATTTGGTGGGAGTCAACAGCATTGACAGATGTGGAAATGAAGTCTCTAAGTATTTTGACTTGATTCAGTCTATTTACAACTTCACAACTGCATCCACACACCGATGGGACAGGGTATTTGGCAATTCCAACATAGATCTCACACTTAAAGCTTTATCCAACACGCGTTGGAGTTGCCGTGCAGAATCTACCAAAGCACTGTGGCAGAACTACAGTAAAATAAAAGCAGCACTACAGGTTATTTCCACTGATGACACAGAGAAACGAGACACACGAACTGAAGCTGACAGTCTAGTGCGGAAGCTGGATTCACTTGAGATGGCCTTCATGGCAGGCTTTTGGGACACTGTTCTGTCCAGATTTCAGGCCACAAGTCTGCAACTTCAAAAAGCAGACATGGACCTTGGTACAGCAGTTAGATTGCTGGAATCTCTGCGCACCTTTGTTCTCTCCCAAAGAGATCTATTTGATCATTTTGAGCAGAAAGCCTTAAACATGTTGGGTGGCACCCCATCTTACAGGGCTGAACGGACGAGGAAACGTAAAAAGTTTGCTGATGAATCAGCATCCCCAGATGTTGTGCTTGAGGGAAGGCAACTGTTTCAAATAGAGACATTTATTGCCTCTATTGATCAACTGAGTTCAAGCCTTAATCACCGTCTGGAGGCCTACAAACATCTGAACAATTTGTTCAGTGTCCTTTTCTCTTTGGATACAGAGTCCAATGCTTCAGTCCTTCACAAGGCCAAGATTCTCACTGAATCATACCCATCTGACCTCAATGAAAGTCTTGGACAGGAGCTTATACAGTTCAAATCTTTTATACAGCTCAACAACACTGATGAGGAGAGGACCCCTTCAGGACTGCTCAAAACAATAATACATTTTGGACTACAGCCTACGTTTCCTAATACATACATTGCGCTACAGATTTTTCTCACTCTACCGGTCAGTAACTGTGAGGGAGAACGCTCATTCTCTCTTTTGTCAAGAGTAAAAAATGAGCTGCGCACAAGAATGACTCAGAAAAGATTAAATGCGTTATCTCTAATGGCAATTGAGAGTGAGCTGACAAGAGAGTTGGACTTCAATGATGTGGTGGATGATTTTGCAAAATTGAAAGCACGAAAGAAACCCCTTGCTTAAAGGTGCACTGTGTAAGATTTTTAGGTTATTTCCAGAATTCACCCATTCACTAATGTTAGGCTACCTGTTTTCATGAATACTTACCACCACCATAAAATTCTAAGTATCCATTATGACTTGGAGAATTGCACTTTTGCCATTTCTGGGAAGTGTCACCTGGATTGTGAAGATAGGATTGACTTTAGGCAGAAGCTTGGTGCTTTCTCTGGCAAACTGAACCTCAAGCTTCATTCTCTGCAGCTTTGCATTCTTGTGCAGACTTTCATCCACAAGGAACTTTTCAACTTCCCCACTATCGTGAAGGGGCCATCAAAAGATTTCAGTGTGTCCAGCATGTCTAGTCTCTTACTCTCCTTTCTTTGAGCCATCTCTTGTTTCTCATCTGCCCTACTCTCGAATTTTGCCTTCATGAATTTACTCCAGTTGAGTTCAACCTCCCTTTTTGCTTGTGCTGCTGCCTTGAAACCTCTGAAGCTCCTGGCTCTTCTGTAAAATTATTGACCTATTGACTGCGTTCAGTGTGCCCAACTTCTTCAGTTTGTAGTCCACCTTGCCACATTGTCTCTCCATCCCAATGTTGTGCACAGGGGTGCCATCAATGTTACTAGCCTGTTCACTGACAGGGTCCATTGGGAAGGTCTCCTCATCCATCCTCTGCCTGGCCAGGACAGTCTTCAGATGGGGCAGCATGAGATCTGTCAGCTGCTTCACTTCATCCAAGTATTCGGCAGCCACGTCTGACACTGAGTTCAGGACATGTCCAGTGCCTGTCCAGCCACTATAGCATTCTTGGAAATGGGCTATCTTGACCTGCATGCAGCCCTTGTACCATGAACTGGCCTACACCTTTCTTTGTGGTGCTCTCCGATGCATGTTATCATTTTACCTTTCTCCTTCTCCTCAAGCTTAACCACAAATAGATACAGACTTTGAGCCTCAATTTGCTGCACAGCTGCCGTTATGCCAATGTGTTTTCCTAAGATATTATTTTATTTTTAATGATAGAAGGGAGGAAAAGGGGGCAAAAATCATGTCCGATTTAGTTTTTTGGGTGGGTTGGGGGGTTTATTTCATGATAGCTACCAACTTCCAATACATAATATCTCTCAAATGACCCAATGCACCATCACTGAAGTGGGCGTAATCATTTTCAAAAATGTTTATTTTTAGGCCATTTATCCCCTCCCCCTGTGTCTGTGTGAAACCTGTGCTTGTCAGTGTCTGTGTGGTATACCTAATAGTGTGTGTGCAGTATGTGCACTCTTCTGTACAGTACAGTGTGCATGTCTGTTCACAGTATACAGTATTTCTTGCATAGTGCGTGCGTGTGTGTGCGCCCACACGCGCGGGGGGTTGAGGGGCCAAGACCATGTCAGGCCCAGGGGGCCAAAATTTCTTAATCCGCCCCTGGGCACAATGCAGTCCGAAATGTACTGTTCTCCTGGCAACCTCCAAACCAAGACTCATTCATCAGATTGCCGGATGGAAAAGCGTGAATCATCACTCCAGAGAACGGGTCTCCCTGCTCTAGAGTCCAGTGGCGACGTGCTTTACACCACTGCATCCCACGCTTTGCATTGGACTTGGTGATATGGCTTAGATGCAGCTGCTTGGCCATGGAAACCCATTCCATCAAGCTCTCTGCGTACTGTATGTGGGCTAATTGGAAGGTCACATGAAGTTTGGAGCTCTGTAGCAACTGACTGTGCAGAAAGTAGGCGACCTCTTTGCACTATGCGCTTCAGCATCCGCTGACCCTTCTCTGTCAGTTTACGTGGCCTAAAATTTCGTGGCTGAGTTGCTGTTCTTCCCAAACTCTTCTATTTTCTTATAGTAAAGCCGACAGTTGACTTTGGAATATTTAGGAGCGAGGAAATTTCACGACTGGATTTGTTGCACAGATGGCATCCTATGACAGTTCCACGCTGGAAATCACTGAGCCCCTGAGAGCGGCCCATTCTTTCACAAATGTTTGTAGAAACAGTCTCCGTGCCTAACTGCTTGATTTTATACACCTGTGGCCGGGCCAAGTGATTAGTGTCACACCGCGGTGAGGGATGTCTTGTCTTGGTTTTTTCTGTCTTGTGATTTGCATGTTTTAGTTTGAAAAGTCACTTGCCCTTCCTTTTGTGTCATCAGTCTGACGTCATCCCTGTTCCCTGATTGTTTCCACCTGTTCCCTATTACCCTCATGTGTCTTATAAGCCCACTCCTCCCTTTGTTCTGTGCCAGATTGTCTCGTTCATTCGTACTATCTAGCGTCCATGCCCATGTCCATGCCTTGCCTTGTCTCCTGCTTATGTTCCTTGTTCTTGAATTCCTTCGTGGCTATTTTGAGTTTTCCTTTCTTCCTCCTCAGCAGAGTGATTGTTTGTTATTGACTTTATTCAGCCGAAGTGGTAAGTTATCAGTTATTTTCCTCAATTTTTTGAGTGACTATTTTTGTTAAAATTTATTAGATAAGATAGTGTAGAATTTTTCATAGCTGTTGTTTCTTCCTCTTGTTGGAGCGTTTTTTGTTAATACATTTTATAGCATATACTGCGCCAATTATAGTTCGTCTTTGGTTTTGTGTTTTCCTCCGTTCGGAGTGATTTTCAGTTGTTCCTATTTTTTGGAACCTTTTTTCGTCGATTAGTTTTTTGGTTAAATATAGATTTGTATTCCTTGACTTTGGAGGTGAAAGGAAGCCGCCAAAATAAAAGCCTGTCAAGTTCCCTACTCTGCATCTGAGTCCAATCCTTTTACCAAGCCCTGACAATTAGGAAACCTGATTCTGATAATTTGGGATGGGTGGCGAAACACTTTTGGTAATATAGTGTATGTTGTTTTTTTCATTCATCACATGTCCCTTTGGGGTCATGGATGAGCTGATCACAGTTGTCTTTGACTGGTCGCTGTGAACATAGCAGACTCTTTGTGGTTGTAAAGTACCAAACCCTGCGCTTTGTAGAACGTTGCAGCTAATTTATGGATTTTTCTGTCTTTACAAGCTGTACTTTCCGCCAATAATATTAGCCTAGTCACATCAGACCAATGAAATTGACGAACGAGTCACGGTGGACCAATGAAATTGTTCACATTGAATCTAACGCACTCACACAATAATTCAGTCAGCCATAGCCACACGACATAGCCCCAAAGCTGAAAATGATCATGTTTAAATATTCCATGTTTCTATGGCCACACACCTGCGTCTTGCAGATGTGTGCGGCCAATAGGTGGGTTGCATATGACGTCATATCCGTTTTTCTTCTTCGCGGCTTAATTCACACGATGGTCAAGCAGCTTGAGCGTAGCATTAAAACAAGTGAGAGTGAGTGTAGAGTTTGAGCAGAAAATGTCATATTTCTGTTCGGTTTTTGGATGTTCCAGTAGTTTAAATAGAGAGATAGGAAAGGGCTTTCAAAGAGTCACGAAAGAAGGGGTTTATAAAAATAATAAAGTCAGGGAAAAAACGAAACTGCATGGATGAAAATGGCTCTTAAAAAATCACTTTCATCCTCTTGTCACAAGAGTCTTGTGGAATACAATCTGACCGCTTGTGTCTGCAGTGATCACTTTGTAAAATGTTTGTTTGAACATTTGATTTGTTTGAGAAACTTTCTGTGATGCAATTGCATTTATTCTCTACTAAATTAGTAGTATTTGATAGCAGAACTAAACATAAAGAAAGGACAAGAGATCGCATTAGTTGGTGTTATTTTGTGGTTTGTATGTCTAAATATAATTAAGAAGACCTGGTTGTGCAAATAAACCAATGTCATGAGAAGTCTTACTAATAAATATTGTGATTGTTGGTCCAATTCACCGTATTTTTATTGTCCATTTTCATAACAGAAAACCAAAAGCTTAGTTGTTGTTGTTGTCTTTTGTGATATTTGTTAACATCAAGAAAATATCTTTAATTGTATTCATAAACTAGATTAATACATCTCTGGTAGGCTCAACAGCATACACTGAATCTTGATATTGCAAGCAAACTTTGCTGAACAACAGGGACAAAATATGAACTTCACAGCATAAAAAGCAACTGCAGACATGAATTGCAGATGAGACTAATATTTGTAGCAGAAATTTCAACTGCAAACAAACGTATCCTTTTTCTCAATAGCGTCACAATCACAGCAGTACGGCACTCGTTATGTCAATCAAATATGTTACTTAGTGATGCACGAATAAGTCCAACTTTGTCTTTCACCGATTAATGCTTGATTTGTGGACCCCTTCAGGTATAAAGATGTTTTCTTCTCTGGGTGTTAAATGAAGTGAGGTCAAGGTGAGCTTTACTGTCTTGGTGATGATAAATGCTTTAAATCAGGGGTGTCAAACGTACGGCCCACGGGCCGGATCAGGCCCGCAAACAGGTTTTGTCCGGCCCGCGTGATGAGTTTGCCAAATATTAAAATTAGCTGTATTTTTTTTTTTAATAAAACAAACTGCTGTTCTAAATGTGTCCACTGGATGTCACAGTAGCAATTCTGTTAGAATTAGCAAGAGGTACGAAGTAAAGCGTGGCTGCGGTTCCTCTCCCTCGATCCAAATGAAACTTAAAACCTGCCGTTTTATATCTTCTGCTGCGAACACATCGTTATTTGGCACCCTTACTCCCTCATAATGTCTCTGACAAAAACGAGAAAACTTAACCCTTTTGAATATTTTTTACCTCTGTTTCTTAGTTTGTTGAGTTAGCCCTGGATTGATACGTGGACATGACAAAGGAGGTATTTGATACCTCGAAGAGTTTACATGTCGTGTTTTTTTGTTCAATCCCAGAAAGACTGTGATTTAAAGTTTAATCCTGACTTTGTAGATATACTGAGACAAAGTCTAAGCTCATCGTGTTTTTGAAACTGCACCAATTGCCTCAGAATTTTCAACAAACTTGAAGTGTTTTGTCCAGAGAATTATTTGCGATTTGTACGTTTTCATAATGTGCATGTTGTATTTTTGGCCAAAGTAAAACAAAGAAAACAACCTTGAGTTGTCTTTAATTTTAAGTTATCATGCCATGATTTTACCATTCTGGCCCACTTGGGAATAGATTTTTCTCCATGCGGCCCCTGTGGTAAAATGAGTTTGACACCCTTGGTTTTTTACTCTTTTTAAAAACATTTTTTCTTAAGAATGTAAAAATCCACTCCATCCAATTTTAAATAATGTTTTCATAATCAATTACATATTTCCCTCTCAACCTTTCAAAAAAATGTTCAAATCTGCACTGATGCAGGTAAATAAACAGTAGCCTAATGTGGCTCTAGACCAGGGGTCACCAACGCGGTGCCCGCGGGCACCAGGTCGCCCGTAAGGACCAGATGAGTTGCCCGCGGGCCTGTTCTTAAAAAAATAAAAAAATAAAATAAAAATATGTAAAAAAAAAATAAATAAATAAATAAATATTTTTTTTATTTTTATTTTTTAAATTAAATCTACATAGAAAAAACACAAGATACACTTTCAATCAGTGCATCAACCCAAACAACCTCCCCCATGCACACTCATCCACACCCACTCACACAAAAGGGGTTATTTCTTTCTGCTACCAATATTCTGGTTCCCACAACATAGACAACACATCTGCAAGGGACACAGTCCCTGAAGCACACATGATTGTATAGGCTGCTGGTCCACTAACATTCTTATTAATTGCTATTTTTTATGTAATTATTTTTATATTGTTTTACTTTCTTTTTTATCCAAGAAAATGTTTTTTATTTATTTATCTTATTTTATTTTATTTTTTTAAAAAGGGCCTTATCTTCAACAGACCAGGTTGTCAATGAAATTAGATTTGTTTAAAGGGTTTTTTAAACCAGGCCCAGTCCAGATAATGTCCAAGTCGGACTCAGCAACACACACCTTCATTCATGTACACAGAAAAAAATTAGGGAACACAACAGATTGCATATAATTTATAAACAAAATTACATTTTCAAAATAAGCATTTATGTACAGTCCAGATTATGTCCAGGTCACTCAAATTAGGGAACACAACAACAGATATCATATAATCTATAAACATAATTATACTTTCAAAATAAGCCTTTGAGGACTTCTCATCTTTTCTTTAATGTTTTTTGGCATCATTATCGTTTTCAACCATGTAACTTTCTAAAATTAGAAAATACTGAATAAATGTTTTAAAGAAAGTAATACTAAGTGAATATCTGTTTTTGGCCTTAAAAATAAACATTTTACCGAGTACTATAATTAAATTGACTAAATCATGATTGTCAATGAACTCTCCTAAAATAACAGAAACCACATTAAGCTTCATAAACAAACCAATCCTTAAACACATTTTTTCAACTTCCACCCAAAACAAAGACGCAATATGACAATACCAAAACAAATGCAGGGTGGATTCAGGCTCCTGACAACAAAATCGGCAATCATCTGACTCTGTCATATTCCATAATTTTAACATTTTCCCTGTGGGTAAGAAGTTATAAATAATTTTAATTTGAAAATAACGATTTTGCACATCGATAGTGGTTTTATAGATTAGTTTGAATGTGGCATCCCATGGCAACGGGCAGTCAAAAAAGTCCTCCCATTTTCCATTTGTGTTGTATGAGGCAGCCTTCAAAGATTTATTTATTAAATAAAAATTATATATTTTTCTATTTATTTTAGTTCCTTTTTGCCAACTAGAATTTCTTATTAGAGGTTTACAAACTAATAATTTAGTAGTTCCATAATTATTTATTTTTTTCCATCTTTTCCCAATTACTCCAGTTAGTTGATAAAATGAAAAGCTTGAGCAAGCATCACCATACATAGCTCTAAATTCATCATACTTCATAATTTTACCATTCTCATTGATAATATCATTGACAAAAATGATTCCTCTTTCAAACATATTTTTCCAAAAGAAAGGCTTTCCATCTATTACAATATTAGAGTTCATCCATATTAACTGCTGCAAAATATTGTCTCTTTTTTCTGGCACATAAAATTGAAAACACCACTATGAGTGGATTGTTTCCTTTATGAACCCCGCCATGTTTCCCAGCAGACTCTCTGGGAGGGGATCACTTGTAAAAAAGGATACAATTTCTTTTGATACAGTACATGTTTTTTGTCCAACAGGACATTTGTGTACCACTCAATGTTTAAATACATCTTTGGAACAATTGATGCTTTTAAAGACAGACACATAGCTTCAAGGTTGAGAAGTTTCAGGCCCCCATATTCATACTCTTTGTACAAAACCTTTCTTTTAATCTTTTCTGGTTTGCCGTTCCAGACAAAATCGAAGACCCTCCGCTCATAAATCTTGAAAAAGTATTGTGATGGAGCTGGTAATGACAAAAACAAATAAATAAATTGAGGAATAATTAACGAGTTGGCAATAGACATTTTACCATACAAGGTTAGGGATTTCCCTTTCCATAATTGCATAATTTTGTCCAGCTTTCTTAGTCGATTATCATAATTTACTGAGCCTAGATCTTCCAGATTTTCTGGGACAACAACACCAAGTATGTTAACTGGTCCATCTGTCCACAAAACAGGCACTTTGCATTCCATTCGAAAGGACGTTCCCTTTAGATTTCCGATCCTTAACATTTTACATTTATCATAATTAAGCTTAAGGCCAGATTGCTGTGAAAATATGTCCAAAAGATTAAGAAGGTTCTGCAAACAATGAGGAAAAATCTTATCTTTGTGAATCAGCCTTTTCTGACATGAACTTCATCAAGAACAAACACAGAACACGCCTCACTGATGCACATCTGCAAGACTCACTCAGAGTTGCAGTGTCAAGTTACACACCAGAGTACAACACACTAGTTAACAGCATGCAATGCCAGGCTTCCCACTAACTGACAAAGAAACAGATAACAGATTTGGTGTCCAGTTCAAAGTGTGACATGATTTAAAAATTTGAGAGTTTACTTTTGTATTTTACATGAGTTATTATTTGTACAAACATGGTGCAAAGTAATTCATGATTTGTTAAAAAATGTTAGTGGCTAGCTAGTTAAAATTGGATATTGTGATTTCACAAGACTGTCTTAGAAGTGATCATTTGAAAATGTTCAATTTGAAAAATGTGCATTTAGAGAAAATATAAAAATAAAGTGTTGCATATTGATATTTATCTGTTTCTATATATATTTATTGTGAGAAATCATTAAGATGATCAGTGTTTCCACAAAGATAAATATAATTAATTATTAATAATAACAGAGTTAAAGGTAAATTGAGCAAATTGGCTACTTCTGGCAATTTATTTAAGTGTGTATCAAACTGGTAGCCCTTCGCATTAATCAGTACCCAAGAAGTAGCCCTTGGTTTCAAAAAGGTTGGTGACCCCTGCTCTAGACCATCGCCTGCAACCAGAAAGTGTCCAGATGTGCCTCCAGGTCACGTGCTTGTGTCCATAGGTTAAGTGGGTGCGGTTTTTATCTAGGTATGTGTCTATAGTCCAGGAATGATGGTAAGTAGTAGCAGGATCTTTTGTGACGATAAGTGATAGTATGACAATATGGACCCAGCTCATCCCGCACAGTCCAGCGACTACACATTTTTACTGACTAAAAGTAAAGTCAAGCAGCACTAGCTAATGAGCTAAAATCCCAGGGCTGTCAACTTATTGTCGTAGGCATCAGGGACACCAGCTCGGTACTAAATTCAGAACTTTTAAAGGTACCAACAGTTCATTGTTACTACCAACTGAGTCACGTAAAATCAAACGGTACCATATTTTAATATCAGTGTTGCACATTATGTCACATTCGGTTGGAGTTGAAACCTGCTCAAACATTTGGAGGGCAAACATGCATATTCGTAGCATATTGCCTCTAAGTAATTTTGCAACCCAACATTTTCCATGCCAGCAAAGCAAGCGAGCGCTCAAAAGTATGATTCCACTTTTTCAAATGTGATGCCGATGCAGATAGCGCTGGTTGCAATATTTGTGAGAGTAAGTGCAAGGTCAGTGGTCGGAATACTTTATCTGAGGAGGACCGACACAAGAGTTATCTCCAGGCTGAAGAGTGCAGATTCTTCTTATTCTTCTCGTGTCACTACATGGCACCCCTCCAGTACTCCACATACCCTCTTGTATGGTTGTTGAGGACACGCAGATCTTGTTGGTTGCACTGCTCAGGCAGACAAAAAGACTCATCGTTTACTTTTCTCCACATTCACACACTGCAAGAAACCTCCTAATAGACCCATTTGTTCATACCTTTGTCAGGTTCAAACGCTGATGACAAATCAGACAAGATTAGAAACATGCAGAGACAGAGTTCAATTTAGCTCGAGGAGACACGTGTTTTGGGCTGTACTCTAGTTACAGAGCCAAACTACGTTCTAAAAATCAAGCCCGCGCGCCTCCTCTATTTATTAGGAATGTCTCTATTACATCACTGTCGCTGAGGGAAGGGGGTAATCTCGACAACTCCAGTTAGACACAATATATGATTATACAAAAATGCACATATATGTTGACACTTGGTGCTATCGCCCAGTCTCTGCTTTGTCTGCGTCTCAGTACCCAATGTTTGGCCTTGGCAGTCAGCAGGCCGAGTACTCGTGCTATCGCCCAGTCTCTGCTTTGTCTGCGTCTCAGTACCCAATGTTCGGCCTTGGCAGTCAGCAGGCCGAGTCTGGACACAACACTGATAAAGAGGCTGGCAATCTTTTGGATTGCTAGCTCTGCAAAAATACAAAACGCCACTTCAGCATAATTAACAATACTTTATAGCAATGGCCCTTAAGCATAAAGTTATGATGATAATATATACATAATTATTCTAACAACCTTGCAACGTCCAGTTTCTTATCTTAAGCAATTTAGGCTAGACTCAAATGGCCACTTTCCCTCTGACCCGGGTGGAAGAGATTCATTTGGACAGAGAGAGGATTTGTGTGAGGCATTCTCCAGATGGCTTGACCAGAGGGACAATCTTTTGTTGTGAGGGCTTTCAGTCAGGACTTGTACAGAACGGAGGAAGCATGCCTTGATTTTAATGTATTTTCTGCTGCTTCTTGGTCAAATAGAAGGTGACGAGGGCCTGTTTCTTGTTTGAACTTCTCCTTCTGAGAGAGAGCCTCAAATCTGAAGTAGGGACACCAGATAAACATTATCACTTTCTGTTAAATTCAAGCACCCAGTTATAGCCCTGCAGGCAGTGTTTAGGGCAGGGTTGATCTACATCATCAACCCTACTTTTACATAGTCCGAGGTCACATTGTTATGGGAGATGCACTGCATCCTGTCAGTAACATAAGAGTTAAACCAAGACAAGGCTAAGTCTGACATACCAACACGTGTTTTGATACGCTCTAATAAAATATTATGATCGACGGTATCGAAAGCGGCGCTAAGCTCAAGAAGCAGCAACATAGATGACGCATCAGAATCCATTTTTAGCAATAGATCATTAAATCAATCAATCAATCAATGTTTACTTATATAGCCCTAAATTGAAGGAGGGAACAAGGTGGAACTAAATATAACTGATTAACAATGAAGAACAGATGTGCTTGCATTAGAAGGAACACAGCGGTGCTGCAAAACACAGAGACCAAACAGGAAACTCTGGCAAAATAAGATTACTGGGACAGACTATAATACCAAACACAGGATGATAAAGAACAAAGTCCAAACTGTCATGTGGGATACTGACATATGGCCTGATTTACGAAAATACAAAGAGCGCATGGTAAACAGCGTGTGCAATCTATAACATTTCATGTACTATTAGTGCGAGTGTTGTCTGCGATATACTAAGACTACGTGTGCAATTGAAAAGTGGTGCAGACCGCTTTATTGAAATGAGGGTTTTGCGTGTACTATACAAGGCATCATCACGGAGACACTGTTATGTATTGCACATTCATGCTATCATGCTTCTACATGGGGCATGTTGCTATGTTTTCAAACATGCATCAGACAAGTACAACTTTTAATGGGCATTTTAGAAGCAGTCATGTAGGTCATGTACATGTACATTCATGTACATTAGAACCACTTGTTGTTTTGTTTTTTTCAATCAATCAATCAATGTTTACTTATATAGCCCTAAATCACGAGTCTCTCAAAGGGCTGCACAAGCCACAACGACATCCTCGGCTCAGATCCCACATCAGGGCAAGAAAAAACTCAACCCAATGGGATGACAATGAGAAACCTTTTTACCACCGAAGGTGCGTTCATTGGAGAGAGGCTACACTCCGGCTCAAGACGCATACAAATGCACACTTAAAGAAGTTTTTATACAATAAATATTTTTTAATAATATATATTCTATGTGTAATAATAACATCATTAAAAATATTAAATGATACCAAAACGATAAGTCAAATTAGTTTTCTTAAGTCATCATCTAGCAGCTGTAAAATTATAAAATGATGTTGCTGAGTAGACAGTATGTTAAATATGTTTTTTTTCTTACCGTCCAAATATGTGGACACACATGTAGCAGCGTCTGTCAATCGTCTGTCCATCGTCTGTCTGTGTAGCGCGAGCACCAATCTTTCAGCCGTGTGCGGAAATGTCAGTTTTCACGTTCTTCTGACAGGTGCTAAATAAAATGCAAAATAGTGCTCAAAGAACGGTGATGAGTGTTGATAAATCACACTGTGTGTGCTAAATAGTTGTATATTTGCATTTTCTCCTTCAAGTATTGTGGGCGTTTTGACCATCAGCATATATTTTGCATTATAAGGAAGACACAATGGATTGCATGCCTTATTCTGCTCATATAACAGGTAAAATCCACTTTGCACACATTTATTACATCAGGAATGCGTGTGCTATCAGGTTTGCAAATGTTTTAGTACACGCAAACCTTTAGGCCCATACTGTTTAAACTGACATTAGCTTGGCATTTTAACTTGCATTAATTATCATTATTAAGCTTGTTTTATCATTGACATCATAACATTTATTATCACATAACATAAAAAAATGGTACCGTGGAACACCAATAATGATTCCCAGGTATCGGACGTCGGTACTACATCAGTTCAAATCTGAAAGGTACTCATCCTTATCCATTACATTTGGACAGACTACAAAATTGGAGAACCAGACATTTTTATAGGGTAATGGTCAGATCAGCAGACAGCTAGAAGTGACAAATATATTGGTTTATAAACACAGTGAACATAACAATGTTGACTTATGGCCAACTAGAAATTGTAAGGAGTAAGACGATCTACAGTAGATGTATAGGTCCAAAATCTATACCGTACATTTATGTATGACAAGGTATTTGTATCACCTCAAGCTATAGCCCTATCCTGCAATGTGTGATCTTTATGAGAATACATGTTTAATCTAATTTAATATTAATTTAATCTAACATCATATTTTTTTGTCAGTTTTAGAAAGGAGAGTGAAAAATAATTTTCACTACTTTCTGTTTGCCTCTTCATAGCTTGACTATTGACCAAATAGCTAAATAGTTTGTGTAATGGAGCAGCTCTTCAGGTGAAAAAGATCTGATAATTTGCATGCCACTAAGAGACGTCTCATTTGGCAGAAGTCATATTTATCAGTTGGAGACATCTTTATTTGGTGCTTTATATCACTCATTGGGAATTAATTTGAGATGAATGTCATCAGCACAATTCCGAGTCTTTCGTCATACATATCTTATAGCATATACCAATGCTATATGCCACCAGGAGAGGTGATAATCAGTCCTAACAATCACATTTTCCTTTGATAAGAAGATAACCCCTTGTAAAGATAAAATATTAAAAAGAATGAATCATGCTGTCTTTTAGAGCTTTATTGTTTGTTTTGTGTTATGAGATTGCCTTTTAATGCAAATTTCTGGGCTTCTTTTATAGATGTTTTTATGGATACATTAAATTACCGATCCTAGAGGAAAAATGAAGCGAAGCTAAAACAAATGCACTTTCAGAATACAATGTGTATCCCTGGTGAAAAATGCATGTGAATTATAGATGTAATGTAATATAACAAAATTGTCTGCGATCATTATGAGTAGATTACACAACTCACAACTTCCTAAACATAAGGTTTCTCTTTTGAATTTGAATTTCGTTGCCCAAAATTCTCTTCACCTTGCAAAACATTTGAATCATGTCATATAAGAAAAGTATAATATAGCATTTCAAGCGATATCATTTATTAGTCAAAATCAAAGCAGGTTGCATCTCCTGTTTGCTCCTGGTGAGCTATCTAATACTGGTATAAACAAACAAAATGTAAACATACCCTGGCCTGTTTGTGTACAAAAACATCTCTGCAGCAGACGGGTTACTCAAACAACTATAAATCCAAAGTTTCTAAGTTGGTATACAAAAAACAAACACTAGCAAGTAATTTTGTTTCATCTTCAAATCAAAACCAACCAAACTTTATTTATATAGCACTTTTCATGCACAGACAAGGGGCAAGGCAAACACAAAGTGCTGTAAAAAAAAAAAAAAAAAAAAGAAACAGAAGAAGAGAACACACACACACACACACACACACACACACACACACACACACACACACACATACTGGTTACCATTTGGAATGGGGACCAAGTTTTTGATCATCACTTGTGGAGGGAAAAAATATATTAGTTTTAACTAATGATGGATACCATACAGAATTTTAGTACCCTACTATTAATGCCAGGATAACACATGTTTCACTTTTCAAAATAACTAATTTAAACTTTCATTTTTACCTTTTATTTCGAACAACATTGAACATAAATAACATTAAAAAAAATCTTACACTTAACCAGTCTTGCTGATTATCTGTTAATCTACTATTTTAGCTGCAATCTCCTTTTGTAGGCCGTAATGCGGTTGTACACATAGAACTTCAATGCTTGCCACTACCGGTTTTGGAGAGCTTTTGGTTCGGCCCTCAAACATTTTAAACAGTCACTCTTTCCTGGTACAATACCATCAATCAATCAATCAATCAATGTTTATTTATACAGCCCTAAATCACAAGTGTCTCAAAGGGCTGCACAAGCCACAACGATATCCGCGGTACAGAGCCCACATAAGGGCAAGGAAAAACTCACAACCCAGTAGGACGTCGATGTGAATGACTATGAGAAACCTTGGAGAGGACCGCATATGTGGGTGAACACCCCCCCCTCTCTCTCTCTCTCTAGGGGAGACCGGATGCAATAGACGTTGAGTGGGTCTGACATAATATTGTGAAAGTCCAGTCCATAGTGGATCTAACATAATAGTGAGAGGCCAGTTCATAGTGGGGCCAGCAGTAGACCATCCCGAGCGGAGACGGGTCAGCAGCGCAGAGATGTCCCCAACCGATGCACAGGCGACTCTGGACAGCCAGCACTTCATCCATGGCCACCGGACCTGTGTCCCCCCCCCCCCTCCACAAGGGAGAGGGGGGCAGAGGAGAAAAGAAAAGAAACGGCAGATCAACTGGTCTAAAAAGGGGGTCTATTTAAAGGCTAGAGTATACAAATGCGTTTTAAGATGGGTTTTAAATGCTTCAAATACCAGAAGGGATGAATCGCTTCATGTGCTTCTCGACAGCCTTCACCTCTTTCTGCGTCCAAGGTCGCCTTTTCTGGGCAGCTTTACCTGCAAGTGACCATACAAAATATGTGTATGAAAATAAAATAAATAAAGGAAGATTAAGAAATTAAGTTATACATTGAGTTGAGTTATATTTCATATGATGAGATGAGTAAGATTATTTTGAGGATGAATGAATGGATGGATGAATAAATTCAGAATGTTTATCATGGTTCTTCTTCTTCAATGATGGAAACAAAATATAGACAAAGAAAACAACAAAAATGACAACATACCATTGGAAGTATGTCTCACTGCACGATGTCGTGATGATGCATCCATGTCTTCTGAAAGTTGTGTCAGTCTCTTGGGGGGCGGGATGTGTTCATCATCAGGGGTTGGAAAGGCCCCCTCTGTTGTGGTTTAAATGTAATAAACATTCAGTGTCATGCTTACCATAGGCAACATTTGATAAACCACAAAAATGAGTATTGACATAACTTACCATTGTCAAGACATGAATAGTGTTCTTCCTCTCTGGTGAGATATTCCTCTTCAGTTTCCAAAACACATTCTGTGGTACACATAACATGTTAAGCTTATAATTGAGTTCAAACCAAACAAACAACAAAGATGACGACTTACCATTTGGACCAATTGTGATTTCATCCAGGTTCTTTCCATGGAACTCAGATAATCCACCTTGCTCGAGTGCCATCAAAACTTTGCTGATTTTTGCCAGCTGCAGTGTTTTTTCAGGAAGTCTAAAGAACTCACGATGGATTCTAATATCATGGCCAAGAACGTTGGCCAGCTGGTCCATCTCTGTGTCTGTCATGTTTAGCACAGTTGAAAGGGTGGCAGCATGTTTTCGTAGTTTCGTTGATGTAAGGGACACAGGACACTTTGCATGACATGCTTTTGCATAGTCTCGTATGCAGTCAGAACCACGGAAATGTGTCATCGCTGTGGGTCTTGCAAACAGGTAAGTGTTGTCTTTGAGAACCCAACAAGTTTCCCTGTACTTAACGAGAAGTTCTAATGCATACACCATTTTTGGAGTCAAGAGAATAGGAACAGGTCTGCCTCGTTTTCCCCTGATGACAATCCTTGAAACATGTCTGCAGAGTTTTTTTTCCACTTCAGAGAGAGCCCAATCAACATCTTCAGGAGGATCAGTTGTGTCTCTTGACAAAAATGCCGACAGGGGCATGGCTGCTACCTCTCCTTCTCTTCGTCTGTTAAAAAGGATGATCTGTGTCAAACATACTTTTGTCAGGTCTGACCAGGCCTTCGTGGAATAATTTTCAGATAGCGCACAGCTGCACTCATCATGCATTTGACTGAGAAACTGATGCATTTTTTGAACATCCTCAGTGAAGGGCATAAGTTGTGGTACATTCCACTTTTCTTTGGTTATATTCCTCAGGGCTGTTGCAGAGATCAACTCGTTCCACTTCTCACGATGGACATCTTGGAACTGAGGGCATTCCTTACCAAATCTTTATTGTTGTTTATCAAACCTTGTGCTTTCAAGAGTTTGCTGACTTTAACCAGGGAATTCCCAAGTTTAGTTGCCAGTGATGGAATGCAGAATTTGTTAGTGTCACTATCATAGCCACAAGTACATTTGACAGCTTTGACCATCTCCAAGTAGTTCTTAGGATCCACAAAATCCTCCATTTTCTTCAAGGTAGTTACTCTCCTGGCATTATGAATCAGTCTTCCTAATTCCCGCATTTTCTCTCTGACACATTGTTGATTTTTTGCTGACATACCACTTTTGTTCAACAGGTGCTGCTCATCTTTTATTATTTCTGTGATTGGATCAGGAATCATGACACTTATTACTCCCCAAAGTTGTTTGGATACACTTGAAGGCACAGGCCCAGTACATGTGCACATGGACTGGACACGGTTCATTCCTGGTTTTCGGGTGACTGATGAAGGGTTGAGGCGACAACTTCGCATGTGTCTCCACAGTACCTTTCTGATACACAGTCATTGGCAATGTGCACAGTGCATAAAATCATTTCATTTAGCTTTTTCAGGTGGTCGTTTGAATGGCACTAGTTCACCCTTACCTGACTCCATAATAGCAGCATTGTGAGTGTAGTTCCCTTTATTACGAATATTCTTTAGCTGTGTCCTTCTCTCCATGGAACTCGTTGGAAAGCTAAGAGGTGTGGCTACTTCCAATCTGTTTTTGTGTGAACTTTCTAGACGTTGTGCCAGCTTGGCATAAGGCTTACTGCAATACAAGCAATAATGTCTTTTTTTGTAAACTCTTTTTCCGAGTTTTTTAATGGGAGCACAAACAACTACGTTGTCAATTGTTTCCTGACTTGAGCAGTATTCCTCTGTTCCAGTGACATCAGGTGTTATGCTGTTTATGTCCAAGTCCATGTGGTCTACTGTACATGTGTCTTTCATCTAAAATGTGTGAAACAAAATCAATGTATGGTTTTTAAAATATCATTAATCTCCAATGTCCATCATAATTATACATATAACTTCTTAAAAGTCCTTATAGACAACCAATTAGCATTAAATTAGAGCTACTTTGACTATAAACCAGTCCAAATGCCAAAAAAAACCCACAAAGTGATTCACAAGCTTTTTTTTTAGCAGGGCTCATGTTCTTAATTAAATGCACCCGTTGGAAAAGGTTCGCTTCGCTGCAAATTTTTTGGCTTAACTTGGTCATAAACACATTAATCTTCTACAAATGATAGTCAATAACCTCCATTTATAAGAAAGATGTGCTTAACTTTTGATTTAAACGACTTGTTTCCGTGTCTCGACGGCCGAAATGGAGAGCACCTTCCTGCACTGCGCTCACACTGCCTTCGTGTGGAGCGCCAGGTGTGAATTGTTAAAGTAATCAATGAATGGATCAGAATGTATGAGGGGCCGTTAGGGACATTACTCAGAATTACCTCTTACATACACGACTGAAATGCTCTCACATAAACAACTGAAATCTTTTTATTTTATACACACTACTGAAACACTCTTTTAAACACTACTGAAATGCTCTTACATAAACAACTGAAATCTTTTTCTCTCACACACCCTACTGAAACACTCTTATAAACACTACTGAAATGCTCTTACACATACTACTGAAACACTCTTATAAACACTACTGAAACACTCTTACAAACACTACTGAAATGCTCTTACATATACTACTGAAACACTCTTATAAACACTACTGAAACACTCTTATAAACACTACTGAAATGCTCTTACATACTCTACTGAAACACTCTTATAAACACTACTGAAACACTCTTATAAACACCACTGAAATGCTCTTACATATACTACTGAAACACTCTTATAAACACTACTGAAATACTCTTACATACACTACTGAAACACTCTTATAAACACTACTGAAATACTCTTACATACACTACTGAAACACTCTTATAAACACTACTGAAATACTCTTACATACACTACTGAAACACTCTTATAAACACTACTGAAATACTCTTACATACACTACTGAAACACTCTTATAAACACTACTGAAATACTCTTACATACACTACTGAAACACTCTTATAAACACTACTGAAACACTCTTATAAACACTACTGAAACACTCTTAGAAACACTACTGAAATACTCTTACATACACTACTGAAACACTCTTATAAACACTACTGAAATACTCTTACATACACTACTGAAACACTCTTATAAACACTACTGAAACACTCTTATAAACACTACTGAAATACTCTTATAAACACTACTGAAACACTCTTATAAACACTACTGAAACACTCTTATAAACACTACTGAAACATTCTTACATACACTACTGGAACACTCTTATAAACACTACTGAAATGTTTTTGTCTCACGCACACACACACACACACACACACCTGGAATTATTGTTCACTAGTATGTATAAACGGATTTCACCTGTGTGTGTGTGCTTTTTACACGTGTGTGTAAGGGACAACAATTTCAGTAGTATGTGTGCAAAGATTTCAGTTATGTGTATGAGCGCATCTTACCATTGTGTATACAAGCATTTTACCACTATGTGTAAGAGCATCTTACTAGTGTGTGTGAGCGATGTTGCATTCCGGTTCCGGTATAATCCCCGCCCCTTTTCAGAAAAGTGTATTTTTATTTTTTTTAAAGCCAAGGGTTGCTGACCCCCGCTCTAGGGTAAACTGGGTAACACATGGCACACTGACAAAGCTTAACCTAGTTTTACTATAACAATCTACAAGGTTAATATAGTTGGCTTCTCTTTCTTCCCCTCCATTTATCTGTTTTCTTTTGTATTTCAAGTTATCATTACATATATGTATTGTTGTATTTGAACAATTGTATTGTTGTTTATAGAGGTAATTATTGTTATTATTCATTATCAATAGTGCTATTTCTATTGGTATTTGTATTGCTCCATTTGTAGTGTAATAATGCTCATGGTCATTTCTGTATTATTATTTATTTCACTAACTGCTTTTTTGCTATCACGTTTACCAACATATTTGTACATATCCTATTTGCTGATGTTGTTCTATTGTTGTTGTTGTTATTGTTGTTGTTGTGTTTGTTGTTGTGGTTTTTGTCTCTCTGTCTTATCCCCCTCTTCTCCCCACAATTTCCCCCTCTGTCTTCCTTTGTTTTTCTTTCTATCCCCTCCTGCTCCGGCCCGGCTGCACCAAATAATAATATAAATCCATTTAATAAAGTAAAATACAAATAAGGCAACAAGAGAAGTATACCACACTTCTCTTTTGTAAAGTAAATTTGTACAGCCGATAAGGGCATCTACATCAACAATATGATTTGCTGGGAGAGTCAGGTCACTCAAGAGAGTGCTACTGGTAACATGTAAACTGGTACAACCTGTTCCACTGTCGAGTCGTCGGCAACTAAACTGGCTCCCCCATCAAGTGTACTTGATGGGGAGGGTGGCTAGACACCCAGCAGAACAAAAACAATATCTGTCAAAGGGCGGATGAGCACAAGAGTGCCAACGGCCATCTAGAAAGTTCCAGTACACCAAACTTTAAGCATGACTACCCCCAGGACCCAAGAAACCCACCTAGCAGGAGTAAACTAGGCATGATGAAAAGTCTGGGAGAAGGAGCTACACAAGGGAGACAACCCTAACAGAAAACAAGACCTCAACGACTGAACAGGCAACTGTGAGGGCGGATGAAGGCTGCAACAGACTATAGAAGTGCCGTTTGTCTTGGTTCTCCATGCCACGGAGTCCAATTCTTAATCTGCCAAGTGCTGTGTGTTTGACGAAGCGCAACTTCAGATACATAAAAAAAAAAATCCAGCGCAGGCGTCCATCACCTCATCTTATCTCATTTATGTCATCTACATCATCATACCACACTACAAGTCTGTCGACGATCAAGAATTGGCAATGGGGGCAGGCTCGTGAGGCTGGGAGCCCCTAATCAGAATTGACACCTACAGCGGGAACATTTTGCTATAATGTCGTTCTTGCTTCTGGATTCGAAGTGAAGAAGCAAGTTGGTCAGCGGTGTTCTGACTGAGCAGTCCTATTTAGGATCCACTCTGCTCACCCAATTTTGGGAGGGGGCTAGAAAAGGTGCCCTAAACATAGTTTCACTTCGCCTACTGTGCCTGGGACGCCGCGCCCAGGGGAGCACCACCCAAGCGGTAGGAAAAAGAAGGATATGTACAAAAATATGAAACTTGGAACTTGGAATATACGAATGTTAATGGACAACGAAAAGTCAGACAGACCAGAGAGAAGAACAGCTTTTGTGGCAAGAGAACTTCAGAAGTTCAATTTTGATATTGTTGCTCTCCAAGAGACCAGGAGAGCGGAAGAAGGCCAGTTGAGGGAAGAACAGGGCAACTGCACTTTCTTTTGGAAAGGAAAAGCAGCAGACCAACCCAGAACACACGGGGTAGGATGTGCCATTAGAAATGAATTACTTGGTCAACTGACAGAACAGCCCGTGGGTATAAATGACAGACTTATGACTCTGAGAATCAGCCTAAAACACAACCAACATGCTACTCTCATAAGTGCATATGCCCCAACTCTAGGTGCTGAAGAAGAAACTAAGGAGGCTTTCTATGCGGAGTTTGATTAGCTCATCTCTACAACACCACAACACGATAAACTAATTATTCTCGGTGATTTTAATGCAAGAGTTGGAAAAGATCACAAAATATGGGAGGGTGTAATTGGACATAATGGTGTAGGTAAGCCAATGCAAATGGTGCCTTACTTCTGACCAAATGTGCGGAACACAGTTTGATAATCACCAACACCATCTTTAGACAAACAAATTCCGTCAAAGTGTCCTGGCAACACCAAAGATCAAAGCACTGGCACTTGATTGACTATGTTATAGTGAGGAAGAGGGACCAACAAGATGTGCTTCATACCAGAGCTGTAACTGGTACAGATGAGTGCTGGTCAGATCACAGATTGATTGCATCAGTTATGAGGCTAAATTTAAAGGCTAGAAGAAAATGTCACAACAAACCACACAGCAAAAGATACAATGTTGAATGTCTAAAGTAAGGTGAGCATGCCATGGAACTACAAAGAAACCTGGAAGAAACAATACCTAACAAATCCCCTACAAACATCACAGAACACTGGGAGCAATTAAAGGTAGCAATCAGAAAAGCATGCGTTAACTCAATTGGGTACAAAACCAGGAAACATGAGGACTGGTTTGATCAAAACAACACAGAACTGAAACAGCTCATGAATAGAAAAAGGGAAGCTTTCATACAACTTAAGAATGACCCTAACTCAATTTTTAAAAAAAATCAGTATCAAGAAATCAAAAGTGATGTACAACGAACAGTGCGAGGCATGAAAAATAAATGGTGGCAGTCAAAGGCTGAAGAAATACAACTCTTAGCTGATAACAACAATTGCAAGGCATTCTTTACAGCGACAAAAGAGATATATGGACCATCTATACAAGGTCAGGTGCCCCTCAAGAGCAAAGACGGGGGTACCCTTCTGAAGACCAACAAAGTAATCAATGCACGGTGGCGAGAGCACTTTGAAGAACTACTTAACCAACAAACTGTCTATAATAGGGATGTCCTCAATGCCATACCCCAACGGACGATCAAAATGGACCTATGAGACTTACCAACCCTGGAAGAAATGAAGAAATCCATCTCACAAATGAAAGCTGGCAAAGCGGCAGGCCCAGACGGAATTCCAATTGCAATATTTAAGCATGGTGGAAACAAACTACAAGAACATCTACATCAAGTTATACTAAAAATTTGGAGCGAGGAAGAAATACCACCAGAGCTAAAGAATGCCAACATTGTGAAGATATACAGAAGAAAGGGTGATAGAGCAGAATGTGGCAATTACAGAGGCATATCACTACTCAGTACTGCCGGTAAGGTCCTGTCAGGAGTCCTCAACACAAGACTTCAGACCATTGCTGAGGACATACTCCCAGAATCTCAACCCGGCTTTAGACCAAACAGAGGAAGAACTGACATGATATTCTCAGTGAGACAACTCCAAGAAAAATGCATTGAACAAAATAAACACCTCTATATGGCGTTTATTGACCTCACAAAAGCATTTGACACTGTCTCCAGGGAACTACTTTGGGAAGTACTGGCAAGATCAGGATGTCCTCCAAAATTCATCAGTATAGTCCGATTGATGCATGACAATTTGACAGCTACAGTACTTGGGAATGGCCATGACTCTTCTCCTTTTGAAGTAAAAACTGGAGTAAAAAAGGGATGTTTGAAAGCCCCGACACTGTTCTCTGTCTTTATCTCTGTTGTGATCCACATTGCATATTCACAAATACCAGCTGAGCTATTTCAAATTGCATTTCGGCTAGTTAGAAAACTGTTCAACCTGAGGAAGCTGCAAGCCAGAACAAAAGTTTCAAGGTCCACAGTGGTAGAATTTCAATATGCCGATGATAATGCAATAGCAGCCCAGAGTGCAGAAGATTTGCAAGTAATACTGGATGCATTTAACTATGCATACACACAACTTGGACTTAAAATAAATGCAAAGAAAACACAAGTACTCTACCAACCATCGCCTAAGGACATCATCCTGCAACCACCAGCAATAAAGATAGAAGAAGTGGCTCTTGAAAATGTAGAAAGCTTCACATACCTTGGTAGTATAATGTCTTCAAATACTAACATTGATGCAGAAGTCAATCACAGAATCAGGCAAGCTGCTGCAGCCTTTGGAAAGCTTAAGACTCGAGTGTTCCAAAATCATGACATCCGGCTAGATACAAAAATCAAAGTGTTCAGAGCAATTGTTATAACAACTTTGCTATATGGTTCAGAGGCATGGACAACATATCAAAGACACATCACAGCACATGAAAGGTTTCAACAGCGATGTCTACGCCAGATGATGAATATTAAGTGGCAAGATATGAGAAAAAACATCAGTGTACTTGAACAGGCCATGCTTCCCAGTGTAGAGAGTACAATTGTTAAATACCAACTACGATGGACAGGGCATGTCGTACGGATGAATGACGACAGACTGCCAAAACAGATGTTGTACTGTCAGCTAAATGAAGGTAAAAGAAATGTTGGTGGGCAGAGAAAACGCTACAAGGATTGCTTATAGAAGACTTTGAAACAATGTGAAATAGATACTACATACTGGGAAGACCTAGCAAAAGACAGAATAACATGGAGAACTGCAGTCAGTGAAGGCGTGACAAAGTATGAGGAGAAAATAACATCTATGATACTTGAAAAAAGGAGGAGGAGACTGGAAAGAAGAGTCATGCCAAAATGTATATTACCACCTGGTCTGATCTGCCCCATATGCGGCAGAAACTTCAAAGCTCGTATTGGCTTGTACAGTCACTACAGAGCACATCATTCTTAGGGACGATGGACCCCTATCTTCTAACAGAACAGGAGCCAGCAAGCAATGATTTGCTGGACAGGACAAAAATAACAATAAAAAAGGTGTTTATCACATATCATGTACTTGGAGCATTCTATCTAATTAAAGTAAAGTGCTGTCCCTTAACCAAAACAGGGTTTAATAAAACACTCAAACATGCATTTGTACTTACTCTATATAATGATTTGTTTGAACCCAGGGCATTAATTGGGATAGTGATGAGATACATAAATACAAAATCGGGTATAGGGTATTGAGAAGTAGCTGTCCCCAATCGTGACCCCGAAATGTCAATTTATGAAAATACGGCTGAAAACATTTGTCGGAGATGTGGCTGGCTCTAAATTTGGGCCACACCCCTACATTTTTGACCAGAAAGTGACATTCAATTTCTGCTCTCATGGCTGCACGGTAAGTAACTTAATCCTATGTTGGTTTTTTTTCAATAAATGTGTTCTAAAGTCTGAAAATGTGTGTGCATCTTTAAAAACTGTCATTACCAAACAAATATTCTCTTTACTTACTGTATGTAAACTTTTTCAGCTTTTAGGCAACATTGTATGTTTTTATGAGTGTACAACTCTTCAAAGATGTGTTTGCTAGCCATATGCTTGCTAGCATTATTTAGTTAGGGTCCAAATTAGCTAGAATTGACACACCCGAAACACGGGATAACGTTTCGGTGGTAACATGATTATTTCGGTAGAGACCAAATCCATCCATCCATCCATCTTCTTCCACTTATCCGAGGTCGGGTCCCGGGGGCAGCAGCCTAAGCAGTGAAGCCCAGACTTCCCTCTCCCCAGCCACTTCGTCCAGCTCCTCCCGGGAGATCCCGAGGTGTTCCCAGGCCAGCCGGGAGACATAGTCTTCCCAACGTGTCCTGGGTCTTCCCCGTGGCCTCCTACCGGTCGGACGTGCCCGAAACACCTCCCTATGGAGGCCTTGGGGTGGCATCCTGACCAGATGCCTGAACCACCTCATCTGGCTCCTCTCGATGTGGAGGAGCAGTAGCTTTATTTTGATCTCCTCTCGGATGACAGAGCTTCTAACCCTATATCTAAGGGAGAGCCCCGCCACCCCGCAGAGGAAACTCATTTCGGCCGCTTGTACCCGTGATCTTGTCCTTTCGGTCATAACCCAAAGCTCATGACCATAGGTGAGGATGGGAATGTAGATCGACCGGTAAATTGAGAGCTTTGCCTTCCGGCTCAGCTCTTTCTTCACCACAACGGATCGATACAGCGTCCACATTACTGAAGACGCCGCACGATCCGCCTGTCGTTTTCACGATCCACTCTTCCCTCACTCATGAACAAGACTCCGAGGTACTTGAACTCCTCCACTTGGGGCAGGGTTTCCTCCCCAACCCGGAGATGGCACTCCACCCTTTTCCGGGTGAGAACTTTGGACTCGGACTTGGAGGTGCTGATTCCCATCCCTGCAGTCGCTTCACACTCGGCTGCGAACCAATCCAGTGAGAGCTGAAGATCCTGGCCAGATGAAGCCATCAGGACCACATCGTCTGCAAAAAGCAGAGACCAAATCCTGCAGCCACCAAACCGGTTCCCCTCAACGCCCTGACTGCGCATAGAACAGAATCTATGACAAAGGGCAGCTTTGGCGGAGTCCAACCCTCACTGGAAACGGGTCCGACTTACTGCCGGCAATGCGGACCAAGCTCTGACACTGATCATACAGGGAGCGGACCGACAAAAGGGAGACAAAATGAAATGGAAAATTGTTTGATCCTACCATTTTGAAATATTGTGTTCACAAAGTAGGGCAGCACAGTGGAACAGGGGTTAGTGCATGTGCCTCACAATACGAAGGTCCTGAGTAGTCCTGAGTTCAATCCCTGTGTGGAGTTTGCATGTTCTCCACGTGACTGTGTGTCTGACCTTCCTCTGTTGCTCCCTAAATGCATAACTGGATGTAGTTTCTTGTGGTGTGACCTTCGACAGTACACCCCGCCCACTTGTCAGAAAGTTTGTTGAGAGTGGTCATAAATCAAAATTTGACAAAAACAGCGTACTATACTGTGGCTGCACAAGAGGTGACATTTGACGCGTGGTCTTCACTCGTGACATCACTTGGTGTGACATTTGACCGGAAGTCCCTCCCACTGTCACGGCCCGGGCGCTCACCAGTGCGCATTCATCTGTGCGCTGCGCTGGGCGCACCACCAAGAGCGCGCTGCCGCGCATCACTCCAACTGCAGCAAGCAGCTGCATTCAATCAATCATCAGCAATCAACACACCTGTCGATGATGAGAGGATCTGCCTTCATAAGCCAGTGCGAACATGCATCCTGTGCCAGAACGTAGCAATCTGTTCCCGTACAGTAAGCCGTCATTCAAGCTCTGTGCTCTCTCTTTGTGTTCGTTTTCCGTCGTGTTCATTTGTCTCGTGTTTCCTTGTCGATCCAGCAGCCTTCCTCTGTTCCCGCATTACGAGCTGTGTCTAGTCTCCCTGTGTTCCCCTCTGGTTCTTAGGCTGCCCCTTCTGGATCTCGACCTCCTGACTGGACACGGACTTTGACGCCTTGCTATCGCCCCCGACTTCCTGCCTGTTTTTACAGACCTCTGAGCCAGCCTTGCCCTCCTTGGACTTCCGCCTCTCGCTCAATACTACAGATAACACTCAACATTTAATTCCCATACAATGTCGCACACCATACACATATTTGGGTTATTTACACACTTAATTTATTATTTATATATATTTATTATATATATAAATAAACATTGAGTTAAACGACTTCCCTGTTGTCTGTGACTTCTCCTTCCTGTACACGTAACACCCACCAGTCAAAAAGTTTGATGAGATGGGTCATAAATAAATGAGAGGTGGGGGTCATGAATCCAAATTTGAGAGAAGCGACAGACTATACCTTTGCGGCCGCACGTGACGTCTTGTGGCTTGACCGTTGACCCAACCGTCAAAAAGTTTCAAAAGTCATTGACAGTTGGGGGTCACAAAATCTAAATTTGAAAAAGCGACAGACTATACCTCTCTTTCTGGTACATGTTAAACACAGGACTGAACAATCTATCAGTAACTGTTGAGATAAGGAGTGTAGGATTCAAAAAGCTTTTCTTCTACCTACTGCTTTTTAAACAGGTTGACTTTTGGAACTGTAAACATGCAATGTACTTCAATGCAACTTTGTTACGCGTGTTCCAAATGAACTAAAGCATCACCATGACCATACTCGAAGAGCACCAATGATGACAGCTGCCAACTGTAGTGTTTAACTATCGCCAATATTCACCACATTAACCTTTGCCATAATTTGCTTACATGTTTAAGAATACCAGGGGAGGCTGCTGTAGCAGTGCCAGTGTTACAGGCAACCCCTTTCGGATGACCGCTGTTTGGTCATTAGCAAACTGCTGCAGCTCAGGTCCTCTTTCACTTGGAACATAAACATGCAGCTGCTCAATGCTGAAACAAGTTTGAGGGGGGTATCACATCCATGGGACCAGTGATGAGTAATAGTGGTATAGTTTCATCTGTTACATCTCAGGGGCAATTTTAAACAATGTAAATGGCCAAACAGAAGCTATTCTTTATAGCTGTAGTTTTGTTTTATCTCTTTGCTGTGAAAATACAAAGTCATTTTTTTACAATCCTTGCATTGGTCATTAGAGCATGTGTATTTCACCAGGTAGATAATAGGGCTGCAATGATAAATCCATTTAGTTGACTAATTCCTCCAGCCCCCACGCAACCCGGGAGGGAAGTGGCAGAAAATTGATGGATGCATAGAAAAAAGCTTTGGTTTATAATCTGTTGCTTTGATTTATTGTTAAAATCCAGACCGCCTGGAATGCCCAGAACTTTAGATACACAGACATTGTTTCCACACAGTTGGTGCATTAGAGCCCTGCATGTAAGAGCGGTGATGAGTGGGTGCCGTGATCTGTGTGACGGCGAAAAGCGGAGAGTTTTAATTTATTTATGTAATTGTTTTTATTAATGCACACATGTTAAAAGTGCAATTTTTAATGTTGATGGTGTGCATTTATATAAATATAAGAATGAAGATTATGGCAAACAGAAAGATGGTTGTTTATTTCAACTATTGTCTCTAAAATAAGCATTGAAGGTATAAAAAAACCTGATCTACTAAGATCCAAATACCATGCGCTAAACAGTGTGTGCAATCTATAAAATTGTGTGTACTATTAGTGGGCGTGCTGCGTGCGATCCACTGAATTCCAGGTGTTTTTCATAACTGGTGCAGACTGCCTTACTAAAATTAGGTTTTTGCGTGTGCTACACAGCTTTCACCATGAATACACTCAACATTTACTGCACATTTCACAGAATGTTATCATGCTCCTACCTATGGCATTTTGCTACAAAATAAGCAGCAGACATGTACCACTTTTTATGGGCATTTTTAAAGCAGTCTGGTGCATTCGCATTGAAACCTACTTTGTTTTTAAGTGTGCTGCTAATGCGCTCATGGCAGAGAGGCTGCACTTACTTTGCTCTAGAGGCAAACAAATGCGTACTTCATATTGAAGATATGTTAATAATATATATTGTTGATTAAAAAACTAACACATACAAAACAACTTCAGCAGAAACTAAAACGCATCAATATAATTGGTTTTAATCATCTCCTTAACTTGTCACCCAACATGCAGCTTTAAAAATATAAAAGTATGTTGCTGTATAGACCATATTTCTAATATATTTTATTTCTGACAGGCTATGCAAATAGATTCACACACACACACACACACACACACACACACACACACACACACACACACACACACACACACACACACACACACACACACACACACACACACACACACACACACACACACACACACACACACACACACACACACCTTCTTTGCTCCTATCTGTCAGATCCTGTCGCCGTGTGCGTAACAGTGTCAGTTTGCACGTTCTTTTCAGAAGTGCAAAATAAAACGCCAAACAGTGCTCGCAAAGCGGTGTTGACTGTTGATAAATCACATTGCACATGCTTTATAACAGTATATTTGCATCTTCTCCTCCCAGTAGTGTGGGAACTTTGCTAATCAGCATATATTTTGCATATTAATGAAGACAAAGCCGCCAAATGGATTTCACACCTTATTCTGCTCACTGAACAGAAGCAATCCACTTTGAACACGTTTAGTAGATAAACTTTGCGTGTGCTACTGTATCAATTTGCTCGTGTTTTAGTACACACAAACCTTTACTAAATCAGGCCCAAAGTGTGTTTTATCCGATTACTTTATTACTCCAACAAACTAATATAACAGATACAATAGATTTACATTTGCAACTTATATTTTATCGTATTATTGGATTAATTTGTATTAATTTATTCCCAACAGTTTATTATCTTTGTTTTGTTGCATGTCTCTTGGCTGCACTTCTTACATGTATGTGTGTGTTAGATCTTTTTTTGTCCAATCAGATTTCAGCTTCTAGTTGACATTCAGAATCAGGAGTGCAGGCCCGATGTCACTTAAACTGTAATCGCAATGGGGCAATTTATTTAGCCAATCAGACTCGAGCTTGGAGGCGTACAATAACGTCAACATGTTTCTGTCCTCTGGTTAATCAGCGCAAACCTGTTGACAAGTTAAGGTAATAGTCTGTAATGATCTGTACAAAATACTGTAGATTTAAGTTATTTTAAGTAATCCACATCTGTTGTGGGTATAACGTGTTATATTTAATTGTTGACGTTTTTGTCACGTTAATAGACAAATATTGATTTTAAACTGCTCTAGATGATGTTGTAGATTAGAGCTACATTTACAGGCAGCTTTTATCAGTGATCACCAATTATGTAATGCTTATTTGCACAAAAGTAACAAAAGGCGTATCTTTGATTATGTGTTCCAGGAAAAAGGGTTAACTGAGTTTCTTGCATTAGTAATAATATTATTTATACCACATATGCAAAATGCCTCTCTCTCTTTGTAGTGCCATGCCTTGTTAAATTGTGATTTGTGTGTATTATTGATGGTTTGTACAATTGCCAAATACAAAATACACGACAAGGCCCGCCAGACAGAAACATTGCTCAGTAATAAACACATATTTGAATATGTAGGTTGTAATAAAAACAACATCAAACATGTGAATATTGTAGCGTGCAAGGAAAGGAGGCAAAGGAGGAGTGTCAAAAGAGGGAGCTAACTGTTTTAATGACATTCAGCAACTTACAATAACTGAGGAGCAGTACTCTACATCCGTGCCTTTCTCTAGATGTCATGGGCTCTGTACCGAGGATGTTGTTGTGGCTTGTGCAGCCCATTGAGACACTTATGATTTAGGGCTATATAAATAAACATTGATTGATTGATTGATTGATTGATAGTATGTGCACAACAACGGAAATGCGTTCCCTTCAAACCCGTCCGACGGGATCGCTCTTACCATAACTCACGTTCCGTAGGTGAATTAAGTTAACCCACTACACCCATAGCCAGTTGCTTAAATCAAATTAGGAATGTTTAAGACTACCCACACACAAGGGCTGGGCTATATGGCCTTTTATTAATATCTCGATATTTTTAGGGCATGTCACGATACACGATATATATCTCGATATTTTGCCTTGGCCTTGAATTAACACTTGATACATATAATCACAGCAGTATGATGATTCTATGTGTCTACATTCAAACATTCTTGTTCATACTGCGTTAATATATGCTAATTTTCAACTTTCATGCAGAGAGGGAAATCACAACTAAGTCAATTTACCAAAACTGCATTTATTAAACAGTTATTAAGCAGTGGCACAAACATTCATGTCATTTCCAAAACAGAAAGTGCAAGATTGTCAGACATTTTAAAACAAGCTATTAGTGCATTTTTGGGCATGTCATGAAGATGACATATCAAAACAACACTAAATTAAAGTGCACTTTTTGTACAGAACGCCACTACAATGTTTTAAAACAAATAAAGTGCACTTTTGTGCATGATGTCACAGAAGATATTTCAATAACTGTCAAATAAAAATTAGCTGCATAATAGGAAATCAAATAGTGTATGTCCTTCGCTGTGTGGTAGGTTCCTGCGGACGTTATCTCCTTCTGTTTTTGACTATTTTTTTCATACGTGTTGATGTGGAAATGGTGTTGATGTGCAGGTTACTTCAGTATTTTGTTGGCTGTGGCACCGGCCGCAGATGTTGACATGCAGAGTTTCAAGCACTCATTCTCTGGCGGGTGACTTTTCAAATGATGCTACGAATTAGCAGTAATGCTACTTTTTGTATCAACGCATTTACTTGACATGTTGCGGTTGTCTGTTCAACATATTCCCGCTTGAAGACAAACCACCGCCAGACGATGGACCCCCTGCTGTTTTTCTTGGGAATTATTTCTTCCTCCATTTGTTACCAGATTCGCACCTTCTTTCTCTCGTATTACCACTCGCACCGCTCCACTAGCATCACAGCTAATGTTACCCATTCCGCTACCTCTCTGCTCCGTGAGGGCGTATGACAAGTATGTGACATATGTAAGAAGGTGCGCTTGTTTTATGTCTCTGTGCGAAGGAGACACACGAAAGACTGAGAAGAGCCTGTAGTCTTAATGCCCGCAGCTAAAAGCAACTGCGTGAGAACGTATACTTGAATATCACGATATAGTCATTTTCTATATCGCACAGAGACAAACACGCGATATATCGAGTATATTCGATATATCGCCCAGCCCTACCACACACCTTATCAAAAATGCGAAATGGTTGGTTCCATTTGGATAGGCAAACCTAACTTGAAACACTTCTCACAGCACAGACGTCATAACGTCATAATAGCAATGAAGAAAAGGTAATAATTCTATTTGTGGCAGCATATAAAAAAGTTAGAAAACAAACATTGTCCTGACAGAACTGATTTGACGTACATTTGATCTGTCCAATACATAAGAAATGTGACGATCTGTCTCTTCATTTCTGTTTGTGCTTCCTTGTTTTGTGTTTATTTCCTATCAGTGCTCTTGTTTTGTTTCTATTTCCAAGCGCTGTTTTCCCCCTCACCTGCTGTTGATTGGCAGCCTGTCCACACCTGGTGCCAATCAGCAGGCTTCAATTTATGCCAGCCTCCCGCGGTCCTCAGTGCTCGAGGCTTGACTTTATGTTTGGACCTTATATGCACGACTGCTTCATTTTCTGTGTAAATACATTAAAAATCCTCTTACCTGAACTTCGTCCTCCTGGTTCCTGCATCTTGGGGTCACTACTACTGCAGCCATGCGAGCTCCTAACAGGAAAAGTATATAACAAAGTTATCTATTCTACATTGCATGATACATACTTGCCAACCCTCCCGAATTTTCCGGGAGACTCCCGAAATTCAGCGCCTCTCCGGAAAACCTGCCGGGACAAATATTATCCCGAAAATCTCCCGATTTTCAGCCGGAGCTGGAGGCCACGCCCCCTCCAGCTCCATGCGGACCTGAGTGAGGACAGCCTTTTTTCACGTCCGCTTTCCCACGATATAAACAGCGTGCCTCCCAATCCCGTTATTCCATACGAGGCGTCCGGCATACGGCCGATGAGCATGGTGCAGATGGAGAAGATCTTCTCGGCGTCCGTGTTGGCGCAAACGTTGCCAAAGCCGACGCTGGTCAGGCTGCTGAGGGTGAAGTAGAGGGTGGCAATGTACGAGCTGCGCACTGATGGGCCGCCGACCATGTTGTTGACATAGGGCATCTCCAGGCGTTTGCCCAGCTCATGGAGCCATCCTTGGGGAAGAGGCGGGAGGACAACAGGGTGACAAGAACTAAATCATCCAGACTAGAGATAAATTGTATTATTATGTTTATCTTACCTAAAAATAAATATATTTATTAATTTTAAAAAAATAAAAAATACTACATTTTGCTAAAAAAATCAAAATTAATTGTATTTTTATTTGTATTTTTTCTGACTCCTTATTACATCCAGCCATAGAATTATACATTAATATAAACATATTTGAAATATTTAATTTTAAATTATCATAGTAATTCATTTAAAATGACCACATTTAATTTTTAAAATAATTGCTTGTTTATCAACAACTTTGGCATTTTATTCATTACATTCTGAAGCTCTCAGAAGCCAAGTTATGTTATATTCCTTAAGATTTATTTATGCAAGTTTGAAGTATCAATTATATAAACACAGTTTTGTTTGCATATTTTCAGGATGTAGATATATATATATATATATATATATATATATATATATATATATATATATATATATATATATATATATATATATATATATATATATATGAAATACTTGACTTGTTGAATGTTTGCATATTTTCAGGATGTAGATATATATATTTTATATATATATATATATATATATATATATATATATATATATATATATATATATATATATATATATATATATATATATATATATATATATATGAAATACTTGACTTGTTGAATTCTAGCTGTAAATATACTCCTCCCCTCTTAACCACGCCCCCAACCGCGCCCCCACGCCCCACCTCCCGAATACGGAGGTCTCAAGGTTGGCAAGTATGGCATGATATAGATTCTATATCATGCCATACTTGCCATACAATTGTCTTCTCATTCTATGTTATAGAATGAGAAGACAATTGTATTTAGATTTGTCTGAGACAAATCTAAATTGCAATTAAATATTAGTCAATAACAATGACTAATACCAATTTTACAGGTACTTTGATTTCATTTGCTTAGTTATTTTTTTCTAATGACGGGTCTTCCACAATAAAAACTGTACTTGGTGTTGTCTCTTGCTAATGACGTCATCAGTATAGGACGGTGATTGAGGGGACGTGCCGAAGATGCCAGTGATGCACAACTTTAAAATGTTTGCCAACTATCATGTGACGACTGTCAAGGTTAGACATCTACGTTTTCAGCTAACCTGTTAACTTGTAACATTCATCAAACTTCGAAAAAAGCTAATTGTTTTAGATGTGATAATGGAGCAAGAAGCTTAGTAGTCCTGTACTAATGGGTGAGGGCGGACCTACGTCACTTCCGCCTACCAATCCCATAGCAACCGGGAATTCGTTGAAAACAAACCAGCTCACAGCGAACACAGCATTGACAGAAAAAGCATTTAACGAGCGTTGTGGCTTGGAAGTCGGCGTTAAATCCTTCATTTACACATTTTTACTTATTCGCATATCGTGTGAAAAAACGAAAATGTATTATTTGCGTCAGACTCGTCTCAGTGAACTTTAAAGCTTCTCAGGCTTAGCTTAGCTTGCTAGTTAGCTTAGCCTGCGCGCTACTAAGAAAGAGACGTGGAAGTTATCAACAACAAGATCAAGTGTTAGTGTATAAAATAATGAGAAATTTGAGGGCTACATGTATTGTTTAAGTACAACTGTTCTTTGCCAGGTGTTCTTTGGCCGCCCTGGCTTACGTTTTCCCGGTGGTGTCCATCTTAACGCTGCCTTTGGTATCCTCTCGTTGTCCGGTTTTCGAAAATAGCTAGCTAGGCTTTAGACTATATACTAGTATAAACCGCATGTTATTTTTGTACAACAACAACTTCAGCTGTCGAACGTTATAAGGTAAAAATTCAACAAGTACAACATTAGCACGGACGGTATAGCCAAGTTGCGGTTAAGAAGGTGGATTTTTGTTCCTTATATTTACCAGAAACGAAGTGATCCGAACACACGACCCGGGACTTTGGGGGACTCCAGTGAGAACCGTCCTCGTTTTCCCGGTGTAAAGCTGCGAGCCATTTGTCTCGTCTCTGTGGGCTTTTATCACGCTTTGGCAGAACAAAATACAACCTTAGTTTTCCCTGTTTCCAGTTGTGGTTAGCACAACCAAAAACAACACAGTTTTTCGGCATTTTGGAGGCAGAATGACGGGTTTAACCAGCGTAGGTCGACAGGTTAAAGAGTAATGGCAACGGTTTGTTTTCAACGCCAGTCTCGTTGCTATGGCTCGAAGAACCCGTATGTAGCTCAGTTGCCCGGATGTCGGCCCTCACCCATTGGCAATTCCTCACCGTTTAGTTGCATGCTGTACTTTTTCTGTTGTGATCCAACCTAATTAGTTAGGGTCTTGACTCTTAAAACAATAAGAATATACAGTAAATGTGTGGTAAAGAATTGTACTATGTTTTTTTTAAACAAAGTGATGATAAGAATTTCACGACAGAAAAAGTGTTAGATACAGTACACCTAAATGACCACCAGGGGGTAGCACAATCTGTTTACAAATGGCCATGTTTAAACTTGATCAAACTAAACTATTTATGTCACCAGTAGAACGACATTGTAATTAGGCATTTATGGATATGGATTGTTGAGTATTGCTTAGTTAGTTTCAAATGATGGAGTTAAATGTAGTCGTTATGATGTATCGTTTATATAAACAACGTCCTTGCACCATGCTCGAAAATGAGTAGGAAGAAGTCAAGTTTATGTCATCTTACCCTTTATCCTTAGCAAAACAAGAACATAACAATAGATACGGCCTAAGAGTAAATACCATCAATTATGCATTAATGAATGCAGGAGTAAATGGAAAAGGCAACATATGCAATATTTAATCCTAGGCGTATAAATGAAATAATATATTATAAATAAAAGCTGAACAAGGCTCTACATTCTACTTCTTCTTCATACATATATTTCTGTACTTTGGAATTTAGAAAAAGAGGGTTCATGTTTTCTCTGTAACGTTGGACAAAGAACACATGAATTTAAGCTAAATGATTGGTAACACTAAATTGGCCCTAGTGTGTGAATGTGAGTGTGAATGTTGTCTGTCTATCTGTCTTGGCCCTGTGATGAGGTGGCGACTTGTCCAGGGTGTACCCCCCGAATGCAGCTGGGATAGGCTCCAGCACCCACCGCCACCCCGGAAGGGACAAGCTGTAGAAAATGGATGGATGGATGGATGGATGGATGACACAGCCATCGATGAAAGGCATATATAACTTAACCATAGCAACCTAGGATATGCTCGTCCTTGTTTATGTTCATACTTCTTACACTGGATGGCGCTATTAGACTGCAAAGCCGCTCCTGTCCACAACCTGTGTTGAGTAAAATAAAATACAATCTAACATAAATAATAATATCCAGGGGGTGATTTTTCTTCCAATTTCATTCTTATTAAACGTAATATAACCCTTAGAGAAATACAATGTTTTTTGTTTTTTTTTACATGCAACAAGCAATCAAATTAAAGAATAATATGCACACATGCCCGCAAGACATGCATTGCAAGTCATCTTAATATTGCTTTTAACACTTGCAGAAGTTATGTTATTTGCTAAAAATGATGGAGATTCAACATCTTAAAAGGCTTAAACTTTGGACAGCAGTTTATGACCATGTGCACAGACAAGCCAAACCAAAACAATGATGTTACTCACACATTTACTGTACTATGTCACACAATGGTAGACAATTAAATTGTTTGCATTCAAGTGAACTTGCTACTTTGCAGCATGGTGGGATGTGTGACTGGTGATGACCTGGGCGAGGTGCGTGCATGGTGATGGCGTCGAGGCAGCGGGAGAGATAGTGTGGAGAGGCTGGGAGGGAGAGCGGGAGAGAAGTGGGGGAGAACATTCTTGGTGAGGCATCACAGCAGGACCAGAGATCCAATCTAAAGGTGCTCAGCCAGAGAAAGACGCGGATGAGGAAGGTAGGACAATATTTCATTCTCATTATCATATCTGACAGTGCAGAGTGTTTGGAGAGATGATTGTAGTGGAGCACAGTGACAAAAGGAAGACATTTGGGCTAAAGTGTCACATTTCTTTTTGTGCATTTCACACCACTTGTTTTATATTGTATTGCATGTTTGTGCTTACAAATTAAATACTTACTTGGACTACAACTTTTAGGATTACATGCATGAGAGTGTTTTTAAAGTTAGTCAACAACTTATGTTGTTATAGTTTGTTTGATGGTCGTAATTATGTGGCAAGTGAGTAGTCAATGGTACGCATGCGTGGGCAGAGGTGTCAGGTGTACACTATTAGCTCAGGTAGCTGATTTCAGACGTGCCTGCTGGGAAGCGTCGAGGACAGCATTATTTATTTATTCATATGTAAGTTGACGCGTCTTTGTTTTTAACTCATTAGACCCAGAAAAATATTGTTACTTTAGTCAACTATTTAAACTAAGTAGTCATTACCTTTATTGAAACATTGTCTTTTTAAAGGTAACAATGTGTTTCTCACCTTCTTAATCAAAGTGCTGGCACGTGCAACTTTCTTTGGTTCTATGTTGGCTTATGTTGCAGCAAGTCCTCAAATGCATCTTTAATTGTACTAAAACTAAGACATACTGTTTCTTTGATTAACATTTTCACCTGTAACCGAATCATACTAAAATTAGGGCGTATGAAAACCGAGGTACAACCGCACTATCCATTCACCCATCCATACATCCATTTTTCCACCGCTTGTCCCTCTCGAGGTCACGGAGGTGCTGGAGCCTATCCCAGCTGCATTCGGGCGGAAGGCGGGGTACACCCTGGACAAGTCGACAACCATACTAAAAATGATGATTTCTTCCAATGTCCTCAGTTTGTCACGCATATTAGCACTTTTACTCCTGCTATTTTTTCAAGTAAAATGATGAAAATGTTTGATGCAACAAATACATCAAGAGGTGCAAATGCATTAGTTGTGACCAAGAATAATACATAGTTTATAATAGAATATATAACATTGCCAACGGCAAAGGACATTGCATAAAACGTAACACATTTTCTGACAAAAACATGGTAAAAGTTATGCAATGCGAAGAAAATGCAAACAATTTTCTGGGTCTCAGGAGATTAAATGAAGTTTTGACTTTTAAACAAATCTCATTTTGTGATACTCTTTTTAATTTTTTTTTACAAGTACAGTAGTTCAAAACGCAGGCGCATGTAATTAATTGACGTTGCTATGTGTGCAGATTGAAGAGAATACAAAGATCTTAAAACGTGTTTGTTTCACGCCTTATTATGCAAAATGATGCCATATCTTTTCAAATATTCACCAGTGGTGCAATAGACGACAACAGATTATGTTAGAACAGTCTCTTATGAGAGAATCAAATGAATATTGTCACTGAAGTTGGAGCTTAGGAGCAGACATAAAACCTACAGAGGTGGGGAAAAACTTCCATGAATTTACAGTTATTGCCCTTTAGTGGGATCCAGCAACACAATGTCACATTTGAAATGACTTCTATAACAATTCAACAATACACAACATTGGATAAAAAGGGCAGTGAGTAATACGTTTGTAGATGAACAATAATCAACATTGAGTTAGCTGGTTTTGCTTTAACTATAATTGACTGGCATTATATCGAAATAATGTATAAAGTCTCAGGTTGCTGATGTTCCTTCTGATCTGTCACCACTGGTAAGTAAATTCAAGTGTAAAACAAGTATTGTCATATCATCATTATTAATTCAAAGAATATATATTTCATTAATGCAATAGGAGCTGCAGTCTTTTTACCCATTTGTTATGTAGTGAGCGTATGTCTCTGATGCTTGGCCTCTCAGAGTGTCACTCTCATTGAGCGTCACTCTCATGGAATTCATTCAGAAGAGAAAAAAAAAATCTGAAATGGAGAGTCCATATCTGACACCTTGACTGACAGACTCAAAATGGAAGGCAATATACGGAAGGGAGAACTGTGGACTATGAGGTCTCAGAGAGGAGGCAGAGCAATGTGTGAGCTCTCGGAAGGGTTTCAGTGTTATTAAATTGGCAGAGTTGTAAATTTGAAAAAAAAAAAAAAAAGTGTTCGGGGTGGGGCAGGGCAGAAGGCAACGTATGATGTAGAAAAAGTTGTTTATTTTGTGGTGGCGGTGGTTTCTGGCGAGGTGCCGGTTATAATTCTTGTAGTGTTGCCATGTGGAAGTTGTGATGTGACTTCATCCATTGGGGAAGGCTCAGCATTGATTGCCAGCGTGTGAAGACTTCTAAATATATTCTCTTCTTGTATACAGTATATGTGCCACACTCTAGCCCATTAATATATTTTCTTATTCATATTTTATCGCTCCTATTTATGTGTAGCAGGGATCTGGCATGATGGCCGATTTCCCAAATGGATTAGATTTCCATTCATAAGGTTCTAAATCGATTAACTACAAGTCGATTGGATTCGAATTGATATGCACGTAATATTGAAAATTTCCCAAATCTCTTATAAAATAAAATGTACTTTATTTTTTCTATTCACCATAAACAACTTTGGACAATTTAAACTTTTTAAAAATCTCAAAAGTGCAATTTTAAAACAAGAAAGGAATTGCAAGTGAACGTGTATTGCAACATTACGTCACTGCAATTTGCATTGAGGTATTTTTCTTCAAGTGCAAAATAATTACAGTAAATGCAGTATGTAAACTCATTTTCAGGGATTTTAATTTTGTTAGCACAGTCAGACATGATGTAATGCACAGCAATTTTATTGTGAGTGCTAGAAGTGTGCGCTTGTTTTTTCTGGCGCACTTTAAGACAGTGATGCGTTCGGGCAGATTTGTAAAATAAAGTACCTGTTGTTTCCCGAGTTACGGCTGCCATACTTTTCTTAATAGGGAGTTTGCAACTTTCACCACATCAGTAGTCACCTTTCACAACTCCCTGTTAATATAAAAAAAAAAAAAAAAGTTTGATGTGTGTACCGTATATATATATATATATATATATATATATATATATATATATATATATATATATATATATATATATATATATATATATATATATATATATATATATATATATATATATATTACTGTATCTTAATGGCACACTGATAATTGGGTGGAACTGCTTGTCAGCCCCTTTAGTATATTTTGTTTATACCTGAACGTTTTGTTTTTGCAAGCTAACGGCATAGTGTGAAACCTGCGCACAAGACTACCAGGGGGCGGGTTAGAGGGGTGTGTTTAAGCCTTGTGAATCGATATTGCAAAATATAAAAGCTATCGATCAAATCAGTTATTTTAACCAGCCCTTGTAGGGGTGTAACAATTACCGGTATAATTATAATGATAAAATGTGGTGAAATTCCAGACGTTTAGTATTTTAAAATGTAAGGTAATACTGCTCATTTCTTGGAGAAGCAGCTAGTGTGCTAACCATTAGTGAGCTTGAATGCTATCATGAATACAAGACACATTAACGTCTTTTCATTAGAAGCGTCATTCCCTAATCTAAGCCTGTATAAACACATTACTTTCTGAACAACTAAACTATTCAATTGTGCACATTGAACTTACAGGCTGTGCTGTCCTAGGGCAGAGTGGAACATGGAGTAAACTCATGTAACGCACATGAGTAAAGTGGCAACCCTAGTTTGCCTTTATCATTACAAAAAAATGCACTTTTTATTTTTATTTTGCCTATCATTCACAATCCTTCGTTAAGACAAGAACGCATTTATTTTTTTTATACATTTTAACTTGTAAATAAATATCTAAAGTCAACTAACAATTGAGTAAATAGGAGTTGCTCCATTCCGATATAAAGCACTCCAAAAAAAACTTCCATCAACATTTGATGTACATGCAGTAAGTATATGTGTAATGTAGTCACAGGCACTTTCATAATGACATGTACTATTTACATATTTTGGTCATTTTAAGCATACGGTGGTGTATTAACTTTACATGCACATCACAACATTCACTTTTTTTTCTTCAGCAACAACTACTCCTCATGCAGACTTTATGAGAGCCAACAACAATTAATTTGGGACAAATAATTATCCATTAGCCTATGTTGTTAAGCCTGAACACAAGGAGGATGATCTACAAGTTCTAGAAGCTGTGTGCTAAACAGGTACAGCTCAAGTTAAACACTAAGCATCATGTAGCATTATTGCTCAGTGCTAAGCAAGAAATACAAACTACAAACATAATAAAACAATCACCTACTGTCTAATGTCTGCTCTCGCTGGGATGCTGACTGATGGAATGTTCATGTTTTCCCGTTTAGATGAAGAATGAATCATAATCCTCACAAAGGTTTAAACAGAAAAAGAGGTTTCCGCAAACAAACGTTTTTTTCATGTCTTTCTGGCCATATCCGTTGAATGTCAAAGTTGACCAACTTCTCAATTTATGACTACAACCTTGTGCTATCGAGGTGAGATTCATGATTTATAATTTAGAATTAACTTTCACTAGCTCACTAGCAATGCAGGAGCTCACTAGCTCAATATGTCAATGTAACAGAACAAGCTAGTTAGCTCTCTGTGATCATGACGCGCCAAAACTAGCGATTATAATAACAAGATCGCTTACTTGAACATTCAGGTCACGAGTGTAAATGGAGTATTGTTGCCGTTTTTTTAGAAGACTTTATGGGTGGAATTGTGTACTCCCATGAGCTGCATTATTAGCCACCTCGTACGTGTTGTATTTTACTTAGACTTAGAATGCCTTAGAATGTCCTCTTGTCTTACATAGCGATTGTGAATTATAGGCAAAATTCCAAAGTTCCCCTTTCAGAATCACTTTAAAATGTACACATTAAAACGGAAGAAAGTAAATGGTAAATGGGTTATACTTGTATAGCGCTTTTCTACCTTCAAGGTACTCAAAGCGCTTTGACTATATTTCCACATTCACCCATTCACACACGGATGGCGGGAGCTGCCAGGCAAGGCCCTAACCATGACCCATCAGGAGCAAGGGTGAAGTGTCTTGCTCAAGGACACAACGAATGTGACGAGGTTGGTAGAAGTTGGGGATTGAACCAGGAACCCTCAGGTTGCTGGCATGGCCACTCTCCCAACTGCGCCACACCGTCCCCTAGAAATAGACATATATTACACTCAAAAAACAATAATATGGCTCTCAAGAAACCTAAATAAAATGTTTTTCTTCTGCCATGGAAAATCAATTGCTTGCGTTGTTTATAAAATGAAACTTGGTTTTGAGCACATTTTTTGAGCACATTCAACAAGACCATGATAATAATGATAATTTTGGTAACAATAACCATGTGTGGAGAGGGGCGTGGTGCACGCGTTCCCTGCGGGTCGCGTCACACCATGATATGGAATTTTCATATCATTACACTCCTAATGTGTAGGCTTGCGTTACATCTGGAGATACATTTACTGACAACAATACAGGACTCTTTCGAGGCCTTGTAATTGGAATGAGTACTCAGTTCCTTCTCATCAACACATCATGAGGTACAGTTTTGTACGCAATCTCCATAATCTAATGAGATCCAATATAAATCATTGAAAGAGTTAGCCTAATAAGAGATGCATTCATTTAACAATGTTTATCAGTGTGTGATATGGAATGTTTCCCAGCAGGAAAAATACATTGAAACAACGTTGAGAACTTGTTGAATTAGTTATTGAATTACTTTGAGCAACTCAAACTGAACGTCGGAACAACATGCTTTTTGATGATGTTTATTCAATGTCGTGTTCATTGATATTTGGTCATTTCCCAACCAACAACGTGGATCCACCATTAGACATCAACATTGTCTCAATTTACAAATACTTGTGTTGTGCGGATCGATACTGAAATATCGATATTGCAGATACCACATTTTTATGCTCTAATGTGGATCCTCTGATCAAAATACTTTTGATACTTTAGTTCAGGGATGTCCTACGTTTTTTCACCAAGGCCGTATACTGAAAAGTATGTAGAAGGGCAATATATATATATATATATATATATATATATATATATATATATATATATATATATATATATATATATATATATATATATATATATATATATATATATTAAATGCTAAAAACAGATATTGTGTCAGTTATGTGATATAGGTGACTAAATATATTTGTATTAATTATTAGTTAGGACATTTTAGTTTTTTCTAACTACATATCAACGTTATTGCTCTTTTCTTTCTTACGTTTTACTTTTGTTTTGTTTCCCATGCAAGAATAGAACAAAAATAATATTAGGGTTGTTTAACTGTTGTTTAACTGCATAACCCAGTGTGTCAAAAATACTGCCTTGACGCAAATATTAATGTTTATTATGGTTGTTGTCATTTTTCAAATTAAGTCATTGGTTATTATTATAAACATTTTTATTGACTAACTAAACTATGTTTATGTTTTAAAATATTTTTATTTTGAGATCTTCTAATATTTTAGATCAGTAATGTCTAAAACATTTTTTACCAACGGCCGCATACTGAAAAGTCAAGTGTGGGGGTTAATTTTGATATTTTTGGATTTAAAGAATAAATGCTAAAAAAAATTCATGTATATATTTAAAGACTAAACATTGTGGTATAGATGACTCAGTATATATTTATTTGTTTAAAAAAATCTATTTTTTCTCATTGCGTTCTGATTTTCGCTCTTTTTTTTTTAATTTTTACTATTTTTTTTTTAGATAGATATGTTATTATTTGAAAATACACAACTTTTTACATTTTAGCAGACACTTAAGGTATATTTGCACAAAGTATCAGATCGGTATCACAGATACCAGCCTGAATGCTCAGTTGGTAGAGTGGCCGTGCCAGCAACTTGAGGGTTCCAGGTTCGATCCCCGCTTCCGCCATCCTAGTCACTGCCGTTGTGTCCTTGGGCAAAACACTTTACCCACCTGCTCCCAGTGCCACCCACACTGGCTTAAATGTAACTTAGATATTGGGTTTCACTATGTAAAAGCGCTTTGAGTCACTAGAGAAAAGCGCTACATAAATAGAATTCACTTCACTTCACTTCACTTCCCTTCACTTCCTTGGTATCATATTAGAAAGAAAATCAGTGGTATCACACACCGCTAACAAATACCACTATTTTGTTTTGAAGTCAGTTTTTAAGGACATGTCTGTATAATCAACGTTGTATAAATCTTGTGCCTGATGGGTTGCAACTCTTCATCCAGTATTAGCTTTTCCCTGTTTGGGTTCTTCACATCGAGTCAAATGCGTGAATGGTTTTTGGCTCAGTTTTTATGGCGGAAGCCCTTCCTGATGCAAAACTGGCCTTGAATCGAACAATGCACCACCACGGACTGCTTGTTTCTCACCAAATAAGTATTATTGCAGTAATTTATCACATAATATTTACATTGTTTTGCTACATACAGGCAAAACTTTCAGTATACAGTTCAGTTATGCACAATACACCCTAATTATAAAATACTTTATTAATTTGATTAGCCCAGCTATGCAAAAATAAAACATCATTATTTTATTCTATAAAGTAAACATTTGATAATGCTCTTACTCTAGCTCATTAGATTATGCAGGTAATGTGACTGGTGAGTATATCAACTTAAACTGGAAATAACGTGAGAATATTAAGAATTGGGACATATATGATAAACATTATTCTATTACAGGTATTCAAATTTAAATTATGCATTTTTTTTTTATTGAGTGGCGCAACGTTAATGTTTTGTCTAATTACATTTTGATTGGGTATTAATAATAGTGTAAAAATGTAATTGACATGTGAGGTCAAATTAAATTCACCTGTCCTCTAGGAGGTAATTTAGGGCAATAACCTTACAGAAACTGGTTATTGTTATAATTTGTATGAATGGTAACTAACTATCAAGAATCCTGTCTAGATACTGATCTGCTTGTATTGATACAATTCTATGAATTTGCTGTTCCACAGTTTATTGCACTGATTCATAGTGTTGTTTTTATTTTCTATAACATTTTACTGTTCTTGATCCATTTTTTAACACTGCCATTTTTTCTATTGCTTTTTAGTGTCTAAACTATCCTTACAATACAATCACTGCACTTGTTGCCGATTTCATTGCACACTTCCTCACGTACAGCTGCATGTTGTCATTAAATCAAACAAGGCAGCCAGGCAGAACTGAAGAACACACATCGGTAAGGAATGGACGTTTTAAAAGATTATTCTGCTCAGTCAGTTGTAGTAAAAGGAAAGCATCAATTCCTTCATGCTTGCTGCTCATACAGATGTTACTGAACATATTTCTTAATTTCTAATGACAGCTAAAATGTGCACCCACCACGTAATAATTGCCAATATTGAAGATTAAGTTGAAAATCTTGGTTGTGAACTCTAAACACACACACACAATAGTCATGACCTATAATTTTTAAGAATACATGGATTGATATATTGTGTAAAAGTGAAATCATCAGATGAAATTCTAAAAAAAAATCTTAAATTCATCGATGGAATAATTTTGTATAACTCTCAGGGATATGTATCTATGCTGGTAGCATTTAAAGTAATGAGACTAATTTTCCCGTGGAACTAAATCACACCATGTAAAACAAGCAAGTAGCAGTTTAATGGCTGTGTTGTGTGACAAATCCTCGTTGTTGATATTCACGCATGAGATGTTGCCCTGGGGTGTGACTGCAATGTTTGGGAGGTGGCACATGACAGGAGGAGAGACAGTCAGGCTGAAATGAAAAGGGGTGGCAACACGAGATGAAGTGGGAGGGAGGTGAAGTGTTGGGATGCAAAGGTCATCTGTGCTGAAGAGGAGCTACTAAATGGTACATTTTGATCTTTCCACTGGGATGAAAACCATCAGTTGTTGCATGGACGCTGTGACTGCACACTGTTGGCGGGAGAAACCAAAGAAGATGAATGAGTTTCTACAGGCTATTTGCTGCCCTCTGACACTACCTGTCTGTGTTTGTGTTGTCTCGTGTACACACAGGCTTCTGTTGCCCATGTTATGGCAACACATGTTGGTCTATGCAAAAGAGGCTCCAGACAGTTCTGCATTTGCAGAAAGCAGTCTTGAGACACATATTGAAATAGTATGTGATGCAATCATTTTATCGATCTTTGTTTGCTGAAACCTTCAATTCATTTAGTGCCCTATCCTCCCATGTGCTACAGTGAAAAAAGGTGCGCAACTTCCTGGATTCTAGCTCCGAAGTCGATCACTACGTGCCTCCATCTAAAATGCTCGCCTAAATGTGAGCGTTCCCTGTCAAATCTGGCCTTCCGCAAACTCTTCTGTCAACTTAAAGGGGAACTGCATTTTTGTTGGACTTTTGCCTATCGTTTGCAATCATTATGAGAAACATGAAGACAGATGTATTTTTGTTATGCATTCTAACTCTCTAATAAAAGTGAATAAAAGTCAGCTTACAATGGAGCTAAAAGGAGGTCCTCTATTGCTTGTTATCGGTCACATGATTTCTTCCCGGAAGTGAAAAACAGTGGCGGTCAACCACGCCAAGATGGCTGTTGTGCAGCAAGCAGCGCACAAATTAGTATACAAGGTGGCTAGATCTTACCACTAAAAGCAGATACGAGCAAAACATCAAACTATGCAATGGAATAGATCCGTAGATCCTTATACTTTATCAAAAAAAGATTTGTCGAGTGATATCAAGGATTATCCGTCGGTGGAGTTCCCAGACATATCGAACTATCTTGTGTTCCAGACATCATTCTACATGACAACACGGATGTAAACTTGGAAAACCATGGCAGTCTACAACTTATTTGTGTTTGGCTGGGTCAAAGAAAATTGTTTCAATACTCTCCCGGATAAAGCATGCTTCGTTTTTGCTCAGGTAAGGTTACGTTTCATTAATTAACTTTGTGTCTTGCAAGGACGCATCCATGTAACCAAACTATCACCCGACAACTGACACCCGTGACTGCATATTCATTGAACAAACTAACAATTACTGAATCATCACCATATTTGACTTTTGTCCTGTTGTCAAATTTACTCTGACATTTGTGTACATAATAGCCGTAGAAGTGCCTTTCTTGACAAAGTATCATTGAACCTGAATTTGTGTTTTTTGTTTGTTAAAAAATAAAATACAAACAATATCAAGATAATAGTTCAATAGGAAAAAACAAAAAGAGTAAAGTATATTAAAAAATATATCCAAAAAACTTTTAACAAAGTGATCACTGCAAACTTGTGCATTCTCAGACCCTCCCTTGGACTGGAGTGCGTGCTACTTGTGTTGTCGTCATTTCCTAAAAATATTGTACTCTTCCGCCCTTCTTGATTACCTCTCAAGGAACTCTGAAAAAACTTTAACTTTTTTTGTGATTTGATCGGTTCTTACGGCTGAAAACAAGGCAAGCATAGGGCATTTTTCTTTGAGAAAGGCTAAATGGCGCCTCGTACCTAATGAGAATAGATGCTGGCTTGATCACCACGTATATTTAATGAGCCGGACGTGACGTCGTGTAAATCCAAGCAATTCTGCCCATAAAGTCCTCTAAATCAGTGGTCCCCAACCACCGGGCCATGGCCCGGTACCGGTCCGTGGCCCGGTACCGGTCCATGGACCGATTGGTACCAGGCCGCACAAGAAATAAAAAAAATTAAAAAAAAAAAATTAAATCAACATAAAAACACAATATATACATTATATATATCAATATAGATCAACACAGTCTGCAGGGATACAGTCCGTAAGCACACATGATTGTATTTCTTTATGAATTTTTTTTTTTTTTACTATTTTACTCATTTCCCTTTTCTTATGGTTGTACTTTGTATAATGTTGTCCTGTTTTTTTTTGTTTTATTAGTTTAACTTTAATTCAAGCTACTACCTCAACATACTTGAGTTTGAAATAAATAACTTTGTCTTACCGGTATATTATTTTTTAGACATGTTATTATTTAAAAACATTTTTTTTTTTACATTTAGCGGACATATTAGGTATGTTTGCACAACGTATTGGTATCGGATCGGTATCGCCGATCCCATCTTGAATTTTACTCTTAATCCGATCGGAAAGAAAATCAGTGGTATCACACATCACTACTAGAAGGTGAAACATTATATTGTACTTACAGTTTTGATGCAGTGATCAACACACATAATACAATAAACCAGAAAACCATCAAACCTATTCTGATTGCTTCAATTGAGACACCCTAAAACATCAATTTAAATGAGGATAAGAAGACCATGATGTCACTCTGAATTAATTCTAAAATCCAAATGCACAATGTTATTTTGTGAGTATGACTACAGTGGAAGGAGACCACCACATTTGTATCTGCCGCGTTTGGACATCCTGGTACTAATGGACATCATTGAACTATGCGACTAATTAAGAGAATATACATTCATAACGTAGCATCTATCAATTGATTCCATTATTTTTTTAACAGTTAATTTCAAACAGTCAGCTAGTGCTCTTCAACTTGCTCGCACACACAAGAAACTCTGACGCGTCACATCTTCACAAAGATTTGTACTAAACAGTACTCTTAGCTTAACGTCACAAATAACATCATGGTGGTTATAATAACAAGTGAAACAACGCTGTTTCTACAAATTGTTAATACCAGCCAGCCAAGAGCCAAAACTGTCCTATGTTCTATGATGTTTCACACAACCTAAAAAAAAAGGTTTGATAGCTAAATCTGCATCATTAGTAATTAGCCCGTCTTTCTTCCAACCTTGTGGTCCCACCCAAGGGTTCTTATTGTTCCCATTATGTTGAGTTTTTTCTTGCCCGGATGTGGATTCAGATTCAAGGATGTCGTTGTGGTTTGTGAAGCCCCTATGAGGAACTTGTGATTAGGGCTATATAAATATATTTTGATAGATATAATGACTGGTATTCAAACCGAACCCACCAAAATTTGGAATAAATCAATACCTTTACATATATTAATCCCACCGGACTAAAAGTCGCAAATATATACATATAGCAAATAGCAAATATATATACTCCTACACACATCACAGATGGGACCTTTTAGTAAGTATGAATTGTTTTAGTTGTATTGTAAAACTTACAACTGTTGCATGGAGTGATACATGAAGAATCAGTTTGAGCCAAAATGCTATGGACAAATACTTTTGGTTCAAGGAATGAAACAGGAATTACATATTCAACCCGCAGCACCTGCAGTGAGCAAACTCGTCCAAAATGAATGCGCACAGTATAACGATGGTGCTTATTCAGTCTGCACCAGAGCTCGATCAGCCCACCCACAATGGATGTGCTGACTGGCACAAAATGTCTGCGCTAGAAGCACCCAATGGGTGGATGAAATGTTTGTACAGCAAAGCATATTTATGTTTGTAAATCGAAAGGTTTGTACAATGAGGGGTTTATAAATCGAGGTTCCACTTTACTGCCTTGACTAACATCTGGGTAAACACATTTGGGACAAACGTGAGCAGAAATTGTGCGCAACAATTCTTACATGTCACAACCTTTCAACAACAGGTCTGACATATTATTGATTTTCCTTATGATCTGTTTTAGTTTACTTTTTGTTTCCTTTCTAACTTTCTTATTTATGTTTCTCTTCCTGTCTGGCTCCCTGAGCGCTGTTTCTCTCACCTGTCCTGATTGGCCACCTGAGCACATCTAGCTGGTTGTAGTTGCCAATCAGGCTTCCTTATAAGCCAGCCTGCCCTGCAGTCATGGCTGGAGGATTGTGACTGTCCCTGAACTATGTTACTGACTATTGCTAAGTGTTACTAACTATTGCAAACGGTTACGTTTGTTATGCTGCTTATGCCTTGGTTCCACTACTTGTAGCAACAATTAAAGACACGCACTTGCACCTCGTCCTCCTGCCTTCTGCATCTTGGGGTCACAACAATCGCAGCGGTGAGTGTTTGTGACATTACAAAAACAATTTGTCATAAAGTTGTCCTGGAAGAGTGAATGTTATGTTGTTTTGATTTTATGTTGCGATATATAAAAGTGAATGAATCGGTTCTAAAAATAAAACAGTTTATCTACTGTAATTATTGCACAGACATACTTGACGCTTGACATGAACTTCATCAGTGCACCATTAGACCAAAGTCACACATGTTGTATTTATGTGGCAATACGTCTTTTAGCCTTGAGTCATTCTTATTAGGCTCCAACATGTCACTAATGCATAGGACACAGTTTATATGACTTGATACAGCTTTTCTGCAAAGAGGGGTGTGAGATGCAGCTACCGACCTCTGAGAGATAATCACTGCCTCCACAGGTGTTGTGTAAGCTGCAATATCTCCCACTGTGTTTTACACAGCATCATTGTCAGTGTGTACACAATCAAAGACTTCCTGGTTACATATCCACTCTCCAGTGGAAGTGCTAGGCTTGGCTTGGTAGACTGTGCTCTTATTGTCTGGCAGGGAGTTTGTGATCTCATATTGATTGAAGGCTTTAAACAAACTACATTCTCAAAAAGTAACCCACGTCATGTTCATTTCTACTGGGATGTGAAACATACATAATATACAGTACAGTATGTACATACTTATGCATATTTTATATTAAAATATTTGAAATGCGTAAAGTTTCAAAGTTGAATTCAAACTGTGGTTGCAGCTTCCACTCTCACATTGAATAACAAGACATGGCTCACAATTTCTGTCCTTCTTAATCCCACATGTGTTGTATGTGGTTGAGGGCAGTTTAGGCAAGTTGGATGCATATAATTGTCCAACATTTCTTCAGAAGCTAAATAATATAATTTGGTAAGAGGTCAAACTAAACCCCTATTAATAGATTCAAAGATGTGTATAAAATACTTGTGCCTGTGTTAGGGTTGTCACTAAAACAGCATTTTTGTGATTTTCCACGGTTTTCGATACTAATTCGATACCATGCTTAAAAAAATAAATAAGAACAATCAGAAAATATGTACTGTGGAATTAAATTAATCAAAGGTGTGGAGCCCTCACGTGTATTACGCAAACACCATTGTTTTTAATATTCTCTCAGTATGGTGGTCACATGATGTGGTCATGTAATTTGTAAGGAAATGAGCTTTTAAAAAAGCTAAAACATCAATTTAAGGACAACCGTTTGTGTTTGTATTTGTTATAAATATAAACATTTCAGCTTTTTCTCATCAATTTATGCTTTGTTTCTCAATTTGTCCATTTTTGCTGGGTTTTTGTTTATTCATCTTATTTCTACTATGTGAATGGAACACAGGCCACGCATATTTCACCAGGAAGGCAAAGTGTTGACAGAACAGTGTCTAAGGTCTGTCTTCTAAACACTTACAATATTGAAGTGATATAACGGTTGGGTCGCAAGACTCTGAAGGTTTTCTGCATGCCTTGCACAGCAGTGGTTAATGCACTCTCTCTCGGCTTGTGGTGGCGGATCACCACTCTAACATGTGCGGCGAATAATTCACCATTCGTGACCGCTTGTATTTGAATACCAAATACCTATGCATGACGCCAGACACGCTCCTCTCTTTCGCTTTGAATGCATATCTTTACTCGTAAATCTAGCGACAAAGTGGCTAAATTGGCAACACCGATCTCTTCTGCCACATTTTATTTTCTGAAGGAGATTTACAATTGCCTTGCAATTTACAATTGTGAAAAAAGCAGTTACCAATATATTTTTTGTGTGTGGGTATCGACTTGGTGTTAAAGTATTGGTTATTTTGACAACTGTAGTCTACCAGTTTGTATTCACAACATTAATTTACTGTACTTTGATAATGCACGTTGTTCTTTCTTACTAAACGATATAAATGTCATCATGTTGGCTTTGTCTTACTTGTCATTTGAATTGGGTTTGCCAAGTCAGCCTTTGAGTGTCGTGTCATGTTGGAGATGAAGAGATCAGGAGGGCGGGAAGGCAGACATTACTCAGCTCATCAGATCAGCGCTGCGTATCCCTCCCTCACCCTGACAAATTCAAATGTCTAATAATCTGTCTGATCCCAGTGCTAATGACTAATTGCTTTTCCACAAGAACAGAAAGCCAAGTGAAAACATTCATTGATTTGCTGTGATAATCCACAGCTGAGGTTTTCAAGTGAGAAGTGCTTCTGAGGTTAAGGCCAATGGGACACAATGGCCATGTAATCAATAATTACAGCCCTCTAAGCCTGATAATACAGCTCCAAGTATCTGGGGACATCCATGCAGGTCCACATATTACTCCTTTATTTATACTGCCTTATGCACTCATTGTTCTTACACGTGCTGTAAAACCACAGCTCATTAAATAGCTGTGGGGTTGGATTAAGCTGAACTGCGCCCAGTGGGAGCTGTATGTGTTTTCAATAGGTGGCATTTAATATCGGCTTACTACAGTACCCACAGCTTGTCTGGAAGTATTACAGGTTAATATATTTAACCTTTATTTAATGGGCTCAAAATAACTTCCAGAGAGTTTTAAGATCTGGACCACGGACCTTAGTTTGACTGCAATATATGTATTATGAATTAGGGCTGCTTGAGTAGTCCACATTGTCGACAAATGTAGACAGTAAAATTTGTCGCCGACAATTATATTTGTCGACAATAGTCGTAACGTCATCACTCGTGTTTTTCCGGGCAAAAGTGGGTCACTCGTCAAAACATCTTCAGTGATGTTAAGTGTGAGGATATTTCCTCTTATTCTTGTTAAAAACATGAGTACCTTGCTCATTTTGCAAAGCGAACATTATTTTTCTAGCATCACATCTGCGATACGCGAGCATTTAAAGCGGAGGCATGATGTCGGACATCTGGAGGGAGGATGCGTTATCAGCCTCAGTAAGAGAGTTAGCTTCTACCTTGCTAGCTAACTGACAAGAGTGAAGCAAAGTTGTGTGATTTTTTTTTTTTTAACTATCTTTTTGCCAAAGTCAGCCAGCTAAACATTGTCTTCGTCAATTTAAGTACGTTTCAAAGCAGTGTCAATTTGAAATGCCGAAAAAAAGTCACTTAACAAACACCAACCACACACACACACACACACACACACACACACACACACACACACACACACACACACACACACACACACACACACACACACACACACACACACACCTAAACACACAGAGACAGACAGACACCAATGTGGCAATATCATAACATTAAACATACAACCTATTAAACAGCCAACATTTTAAGAATTATTCCAATATAAAATTCTACACGTTGAGTCTATTAGAGTGCTAAAACTGCCAATAATTAATCATAGTCACATCCGTTGTGTCCTTGGGCAAGACACTTCACCCTTGCTCCTGATGGCTGCTGGTTAGCGCCTTGCATGGCAGCTCCCGCCATCAGTGTGTGAATGTGTGTGTGAATGGGTGAATGTGGAAATACTGTCAAAGCGCTTTAAGTACCTTTAAGGTAGAAAAGCGCTATAGAAGTATAACCCATTTATCATTATTTATCAATAGTCAATATACCAGTGTGCAGCTTTTCAAACCTCACAAAATGCTTTTCTTTTTGAGGAAGTTAGATTTTGTGTTGTGTTGTTTGTTTTCATTGCTGCTATTTTAACAGTTTTTTTTAATACATAAACAAGGTTAATTGTTTTTTTAGCACTTTGCTTTTCCTTTCTATTAAGTGTACAACATTTTATTAGTCATTTTCATTTTGTAACAGCTGAATGATCAGCACAGTTACAGTATAAAAAATATTTATGAATTAATTACTCATCTTTGTTGTTAGTAAGCACATGCCTAAAATAACTTAAGCTGCATTTAGATGTTGATGGAAAAATTTGACCTATTAGATATGTGTACGCTTTATTATCTGATAAGTCGACTAGTCGTTAAGATAATCGCTGACGAGTCGACTATCAAAATAATTGTTAGTTGCAGCCCTAATATGGATGACGCAATAATGGTTTAATTTATCCTTTAAAATTAAGTTAATTGAGTAAAATTGTTGACCAATACTGTAGCTCTTTGAAGCCATTTAAGCAAAATTGGGTGCACAGCTTGGCTGAATCCAGCAGAGGCAAAGTTATTTCAGTCTCAAGTCAACTACTGCAGTTTGTAAGCTAAAGAAGATAAAGCGTGGCATTGGAAATTTGGGGTACATCCACAACATTGGCATAGAAACAGGAGTTTAAAACAATTATAAAGACACTCAAGAAATTTAGTTTAACAAATAACAATTGCTTAATTGGTCAGTATTTCGTCCCGTAACCAATCAAGAAATTGAGTGTAAGTGCATCTTTAGTAAGATGTATTCATTGCTGCTTTTTTAAATAAATACTTTGGCAAATATTGTTTCAACCTGATTTACTACAACTATTTAATAGACAATAAACACAGATGTATTGCAGACCCGCCAATAGGGTTGCAATGATTAATTTTCGATTAAATTGATTAATTCATTAAGCAAAAAGCTTCAATTTATATATAAATAATGTATATAGTTCTTTGAGTAATTGTTTAATGAGTGTAACTACTGTAATTTCTGGTCTATTAGCCACTACTTTTTTCCCACGTTTATACAATGCTGCGGTTAGTTTATGGATTTTTTTATTGTGACTGAAATGCAGCAGCACATTCACCAACACAAACGTGCACACATTCCCACACTGCCTGAAAAAAAAAAAACGGGCCACCTTGCATGGCTGGTTGATCTAAGGTCTTTTGGTCTTTGTTTTATTTGTGTGAAATATGTTGGATACTATCCACAAATGCATAAGTAAGTCAAATGGATTCTTCTTGTTTGTTTACTATGTTTGAGTTTTTTTCCATTTCAATTTTTGTGGTTTATATGACCTGATGACTGACAATCTACACACACTTATTTTTAGACTATTTGACTCCAGGCAGAATTGAGTTAGATGCACAGGTTTTGGATTGATACAAATACATGGGAAACAAATTATTAAATAATGTTTTTTTTTCTCTGCAAAATAACTACATTAGCAGAATAAAATAAATGTTTCTCTGAAATAGAAATTGTTCCTGCCTAACTACACAGAATAAAAAATAAACATCCTTCTTTAACAGAAGCATGTGCTGCTTAACTCAAAACACTACAAATTCAGTGTGCAGCATTTTGATAGAACAGGTCTCCAACTTTCATCATTATGAGAACAACTTTGACAAAAAGAGAGGCGAGATATTTGTTATTTATTAATTTCACTGGCAACATTTCAATTGTGCTTTATTTAGGAAGGAGATCTCCACACAGTGCTTAGTGTGTGTGCCTCACAATAAGAAGGTCCTGGGTTTGATTACCGGGCTCAGAGTCTTTCTGTGTGAAGTTTGCAGGTTCTCTGACTGCGTGGGTTCCCTCCGGGTACTCCTGCTTCCTCCCACCCACGACCCCGAGAGGGACAAGCGGTATAACATGGATCAATCTCCACTCAGTGTTGTTATTGTATTTATGCTTCATTGTGTTAATTTGTCATTAAATAGAGGCATAATGTCCGTATTGAACACTTAAAGCAATACTAAGAGTTGAAGAAAATACTGGATAATGTGACCCATTGAAGAGTTATTGTATTACCAGCTACCAGTTAGACTCCTGCAGTGTCACTATTATAAAGCAGGATACATTATGTTTATATTCAACAACTTGGATACACATTGGAATAATAACTTGGTATTACATTAATATCACGCACACTCATAGGTCTATAATGTGGAATAAATGACACGCCACTAATAGTTTAAACCACATACCTCACTTTGCCTACCAAGAGTGCAAACTGAATGTGTAATATCTTCACTGAGTGATGACGTATACTTGACCTCGGACCAACTGCACTCAATGACGAAACAAACACACTCACATAAAGATTGCGCTTATTTATGCTATAAACAGCAGAACACTTCTGTTTGAACTTGAATTAATATCCATTACACTTACTTCAGTTATCTGCTGTACTAACAATCAATCAATCAATCAATCAATCAATCAATCAATCAATCAAAGTTTATTTACAGTATATAGCCCTTAATCACAAGTGTCTCAAAGGGCTGCACAAGCCACAACGACATCCTCGGCTCAGATCCCACATCAGGGCAAGAAAAAACTCAATCATATGTGTACAATGAGAAACCTTGGAGGGGACTGCAGATGTGGGGACCCCCCTGGGCGACCGCTGCAATGGATGCCGAGTGGATACGGTTAATAATGTGAGAGTCCAGTCCATAGTGAGGCCAGCAGGGGATCATCATGAACTGATGCACAGATGAGTGGTCCACCCCGGGTCCCGACTTTGAACAGCGAGCACCTCATCTGTGGTCACCTAATAACATCTCCACGCAGAAGAGGGGGGTAGAGCAAAACAGAAAAGAGTCAGCAGATCAACTGGTCTAAAAAAGGGGGTCTATTTAAAAGTTAGAGTATACAAATTAGTTTTAAGATGGGACTTAAATGCTTCTACTGAGGTAGCATCTCTAACTGTTACCGGTAGGGCATTCCAGAGTACTACAGCCCGAATAGAAAACGCTCTATAGCCCGCAGACTTGTTTTGGGAATCACTAATAAGCCAGAATTCTTAGAACGCAGATTTCTGGCCGGGACAATAATAATAATAATACATTTTATTTCTAGGCGCCTTTCTAGACACTCAAGGACACCGTACATTCCTTAAAAGCAGAGCAAAATAAACAATTATAAAAAAAAAAGTGGGAAATAGACACATAATCCGATCAGACTAAAATACAACAACAACACACAACAATACAATCAGCAAGATAGGATGGAGCTAGACAGTTTAGTATTTTATATGTAAGTAGTAGAACCTTGAAGTCGCATCTTAAGTGCACAAGAAGCCAGTGCAAGTGAGCCAGTATAGGCGTAATCTGATCAAACATTCTTGTTTTTGTCAAAAGTCCAGCAGCCGCATTTTGTACCAACTGTAATCTTTTAATAATAGACATAGGGAGACCCGAACAATAATACGTTACAGTAATTGAGATGAGACGTAACAAACGCATGAATAATGTTCTCAGCGTCGGTGGTGGACAAAATGGAACACATTTTAGCGATATTACGGAGAGGAAAGAAGGCTGTTTTAATAACACTATTAATGTGTGACTCAATTGAGAAAGTTGGGTTGAAGATAATACCAAGATTCTTTACCGAGTTGCTTTGTGTAATTGTTTGGTTGTCAAATGTTAAGGTGGTATTATTAAATAGGTGTCGGTGTCTAGCAGGACTGATAATCAGCATTTCTGTTTTCTTAGCGTTGGGTTGCAAAAAGTTAGTGGACATCCAGCTTTAGGGGCATGTCGAGTTGGGTGTCATCAGTATAACAGTGAAAGCTAGCACCGTATTTGCGTATGATGTCACCTAGCGGCAGCATGTAGATGATGAAGAGTGCAGGGCCAAATTCCGCACGTTATCTTTACATACTCCGAGGTCACATTGTTATGCTAAACGTACTGCGTCCTGTCAGTAAGATAGGAGTTAAACCAAGAAAAGGCTAAGTCTGACATACCAATATCTGTTTTGATACGTTCTAATAAAAGGTTATGATTGACGGTATCGAAAGCAGCGCTAAGGTCAAGAAGCAGCAACATTGATGACTCCTCAGCATCCATAGTTAGCAAAAGATCATTAGTCATTTTTGCGAGGGCTGTCTCCGTAGAATGATTTGCCCTGAAACCGGACTGAAAGGGTTCACAGAAATTGTTAGACGCTTAGTGTTCATTTAGCTGCCGTGCAACAATTTTTTGAGGATTTTCGAGTTAAGGTCAGGATTGAGGTTAGGTCTTTTGAGCAGAGGATGAATAGCCACTTTTTTGAATGCTAGGGGAACAGTGCCAGAGGAAAGTGATAAGTTTATAATATTTAGCACTGATGGTCTTAATATTACTAATAGCTCTTTTATAAGTTTCCTAGGAAGTGGATCAAGTAAACATGTTGTTTGTTTTTTCCCATTTACACGTCGCAGGTGTTCCTCTAATGTTATTTCATCATGGAGGGCAATATCCGTCGTACATACATTCGTATCTGTGTTAATAGAACCCAGTTGTAGCTGGCATGCGTTGTCTTTAATCTCCTTTCTAAGGAGTTACATTTTCTTACTAAATAAATTCATAAAGTCATCAGCCGAGAGGGTGGAGCTACTGGGAGGAGTCCCTTGTTGGGTTAACAATGCTACTGTTCTGAACACGCAAAGAGCCTGTTCTGTGTGTGTTGGCTACTGTGGCGAAACTGGCGTGTCAAAACTTCTGTGTGACGTCACTCTTTAATGTTTTACGGGTCACACCAACCTGGGAACATGAATGCAAAGTAACAATTGGTCCTTTCGGCCAGTGATACTTGTACCACTAGTGTACATGGGCTCCGTCTTTTGGTACGCCAAAGAATCCTTTGATTTAAAGTACAGTGTTTTATTTTCCTATATTCAAACATAGTGTAATGTACAAACTGTGTGTGCACGACTGTATTTTAATGTTGGTGGTTATGGTGGTATTTGTAGAGCCAAGTTTTTTCTGAGGTGGTACATGGTGAAAAAAGTTTGAGAACCACTGCTTTGGGCCAATTCACTAATCATGATTACAAAATAGTCGGCTGTGTTGGCCACTTACACTATGTAATATAAATACGAGACAAAGTGTGTCCCTTGACAGCTCATTATGAAACACATACATTTGTTTCTAAAAACGGGACGATTCAGTTTTTAAAAGGCAGTTGGTAACCCTCAGAGGTGGGACCAAGTCATTGCTTTGCAAGTCACAAGTAAGTCTCAAGTCTTTGCCCTCAAGTCTCGAGTCAAGTCCAAAGTCAAGACTAGAAAGTCTCAAGTCAAGTCCCAAGTCCTGCATTTTGAGTTTTGAGTCCTTTCAAGTCCTTTTAATCACAGACTAATATTTTTACACAGATTGTGTATGCTTTTAAAACGCCGTATTTATTTATTAAAACAAGTGCATTTGAAATTGCAGGGAAAAAAATAGTGCTGACATTGCAATTCATAATAGCACTATTAACCAGTCATTTTAATAGTTTAAACAATGTTAAACATTTAACTCATTCCTTTACAGAATAAACACATTTGCAAAAACAAACATTAACATACTATTGGTTGTATTTTATGAAAATAATATAACCACAGAGTTGAGAAGGAGCAAAGATCTTCAATATTTGTATGTGAAAATCACAAAGAAATCTTCCGGGGGAGATGACCCCCCTACAGGGGTTTGGTTTACAAACTTTCAGCCCCACCTAAAACAAAATTCACCAGCCGCCACTGATTATGATGCATTCTCATTTTCTTAACAGTATAATTGTAACCAGGAATAAGTCTTCAAGTAACAATATTCAAATACTAACATTGTTGGGTAAGACAGCATTTGGTTTTATTCTGAATCCAGTGAAACAGATTGGTGGTTTTAGCTGATATAAAGACTTTCAGGTGTTTATATATGTTTAAGTATTTGGCAGACGCTTTTATTCAAAGCGACATACATAAAAAATACATATAAAACAATGACTGTAAACATTATAATTTAAGGGAAGAATGTAATAGAAAATATCAATACAAAGTGTCAAGCCAGAATAAACTCTCTGCTGCTGCAGTTTATAGGTCCCTAAGATATATAGATATCTAATGTATTCATACATTGTTTATGTAGGATATACGCATGTATATATAACCTAATCATATTGTTTCTTCAACTTAAAAATAGCTGACCGTTTTTTTCCCCCTTCTGGGGGATTATATTCCCAGTTTTGATCTTGGACGTCTGGCCATTTATAGCGTATAAGAATATTATATTACTGTTAAGCAAACTATGAATAATAAAAACGCCAAAGCATGTGTCCGTTATCATAGCTATACGTTTGACAAAAAAAGCGCGTGAAAATCAGTGGTATTCAGTGAGGTAAGATGAATTAAATTCGCTGACAGTTCATTGCTCCTGCCAAATGAATTGCACTGAGTGGAGCGGATCACCACTCCAAGATGGCGGCGCCGCGTCTCGTCTGTGCCAATAGGCAGTAGCGCTCAATGCTGCGTACCCTTATAAGATGTCTATGGTTATAACGTTAGCAGTGAGTTTACAGCCTCACTGATTTAACTACACAGCAAATAAAAGTCATGTTACTTAGCCAATAAACGTTATCTTACATTCAAAACTTACCCTTCTTTGTGGAACTTCAAATGTCGAACGAAGTTGGAAGTTGTTGCGTCTCCGTCTGTAATATTCGAACTGCGTGATTTGCATACGGCAATTCGTTTTTTGTTGACCAAGTCGTAGTTTTTATACCCGAACGAAACCAACTTTGGCATAATTGTTTCTCACTGCCGCGTTGTTTGACAACTCATGTTCGGTGGTTGTCCTGCAATTTGATTGGATGAGACCTGTGGGATGAAAACAACGTAGATCTAATTTGATTGGCTATTGTACTGACAGCACACCAGCTGACAAGCAGCACACACGCTGATAGACACAGACGTAGAAAATGAAAGATACGGAGCGCTCCCAAATAACTTTTTAATCTTTGGGTTTTGGGGAAAGTAGCAAGTCATGTCAAGTCAAAAGGCTCAAGTCCAAGTGAAGTCACAAGTCATTGATGTTAAAGTCTAAGTCGAGTTGCAAGTCTCTTTACATTTTGTCAAGTCGAGTCTAAAGTCATCAAATTCATGACTCGAGTCTGACTCGAGTCCAAGTCATGTGACTCGAGTCCACACCTCTGGTAACCCTCCCCCCACTTGACATGTATTCCGTCGCACGTCTTCCCTGTCGTCAAAGCCATTATATAAGGAATACCAACAACACCATTTCCACTTTTTTCGCTCTGTTAAATAAAACTTCATCTTAATTTAAAACACATCTTAACTGTCGTGCTGTGTTCCTTCAGCCAGCCAGACCGCATCATCACTTTCGGGTTTTTTCGCCCGCATGTTTTTTTTTTCTTAAAATGCCGTCAATAAATCTTTCCTCGTCACATCAGACCAATGAAATTGCCTAACTGGTCATGGTGTACCAAAATAAAATGTTATCTTTAAATCAAATGCAAAGACACAATAATTTAGTCAGCCATTTAGCGCGTTGACGACCTTTATCATGGAGAACACACGACGAAATGGACACAACGTGCCCCAAAGCCACGTCCAACCCCCGGTGGTGCCATTGTTTAAACCAGGGGTCTCAAACTAAATTTACCTGGGGGCCACTGGATGCAGAAAGTGGGTGAGGCTGGCCCGCAAGAAAATATTTCTAAAAAAATCTAACATGCACTTTTTAATGAATTCACCTTCTTTGAATGGCTATCCCACCCTAGTAACATACTTGCCAACCCTACCGATTTTTCCGGGAGACTCCCGAATTTCAGTACCCCTCCCGACAATCTCCCGGGGCAACCATTCCCCCGAATTTGTCCCGATTTTCACCCAGACAATAATATTAAGGGTGTGCCGTGATAGCACTGCCTTTAGTGTCCTCTACAACCTGTCATCGCGTCCGCTTTTTCACCATACAAACAGCGTGCCGGCCCAGTCACATGTTGTATGCGGCTTCTACCCTTAATATTGTTGTTTGGGTGAAGATATTCGAGAGAATGGTTGCCCTGAAATTTGGGAGTCTCCCGGAAAAATCGGGAGGGTTGGCAAGTATGACGCTGTCAAGCGCCATTCATATAAAACTTGCGGGCCGCACTAACATAACATTTTCATATTAAGGTGCGGGCCGCAAAATAATGTCTTGCGGGCCGCAATTGGCCCGCGGGCCACGTGTCTGAGACCCCTGGTTTAAACCATCTTGCATAGTGTGATGTGCACCTCCCCAAAAAATCTAACTTTGCAATGCAGACCATAAAAGTTGTGACTCAACAGCTTGTAAAGTATAATTTCCTGTGTGGAAATGACTCTTTCAGATCAACATTTGCAATAAAAAGGACAGTTAAATATACATTTGTTTCAGCTACAATAACTTACCCCTTATCTGTTTCATTACCATAATTTGCTGGCGATAAAGGAAGCCAACACGCTAAATAGTTGATGAGAGTTGTGGTTGGGGTTAGACCGAATAAGATTTCTTCAAGTTTGAAAGGTCTGGTATCGTATTTTTTGGAAATAAAACACTTGCATTACATTTAATGGTATTAACCAGACCTTTTTTTAGGTAATTTACATTAGAAAAATCCCCTAGAAGAGTTTTATCTATCATTTATCCCCGACACACTCAACCACCCCGTCCTAAACTAAACTATGTCGAGTCGGTCGCTTGAAACTGGGACTAAACCACGAAGCTAAAGCGAGCAAGAACAATCCATACACCCACAACACATTTCATCTGCTTGTGTTGTTGTGAACATCACCACCAATGTAAGATCAATGTACAAACAAGGCAGCAGTTGCAACCTGAGAGCCACACTTTTTTTTTTTTTTAACAGCCCCAAGTGCCTTTTTACTTGTCAAGCTGAGCACACTTCATGTTCACACAATGATAGGTTTCAAAAAAGTACTTTGCACAAGCATAACATACCTAAAGCACTTATTTGATACATTTACACAATTATTATGCTTTGACCTAAAATACTGGTCAAAGTTGTCCAAATATTTATTGCACCAATAAATGTGAGGATTTTAGCAGACATTTGATTAAATTATATTTGGCACAAAAAGCACATACTCTATGGTGGTAAAATAAATGTGAAAGGTAAAAAAACTGAATTAAAAACAATTAAAACATAACAACTGAATTGTATTGTTTTTTTTAATTGCTATTGTTATTTAAGTTTATTGTTATTGGTATTATTATCATGTTATTACTATTATTATTATTATTCTACTTGTTGTGGTTTATTTGTTACTAATTTATATCTTCTTTTTAAAAAATATATATTTAAGGTTGAGTTTTCTTGGTACAATAAATACTCAGGTTTGCAAATTAATGAATAATTGTGTAATTAATCTTGTTTACAATATCAATCAAAATGATGGTGATTATTATTTTTTCCATGATGGTCCAGCCCTCGTGTCATACATTGCCTTCGGGGCAGACCAAACACGTTTATTTTGCGATGTCATTGGGTGGTGAAAAGACGGCGCAGACGTCACCAGTAGGACGTCACAAATGGGGCAAATTCCAAACGATTCCTTTGGAGGAAGGATGAAGGAAGGCAATATTGTTTTATATATATCTCTGCAACGCCGCCACTGTTTAATCTTACATTTTCGGGATTTATGCAGATCCCAAATAAAAAACAGCAGGTTCCAATAGATGAGGAGGTTTGTTTTAAAAGCACTGAGCTGGATTGCTGTCCAATTTCGCTGTTTCCATACAATGACAATAAAGATATTCTGATTCTGATTCTGATTCTGAGAAATGTCGGTTTTACACAATATAGCCTTTAATTTCTGGGGGGGCTCAACTGGTGCTAAGCAGATTTCTGATGGGGCTCTAACACCCCCTATCGCCGGGGTAGCGCCGTCCGCGGTCACTGTGTGTATATCAGCCACTGACTTTAGGAACCAGATCATGTCCGTAGAAAGTCACATGGTGTGTATTCACAGAATAGAAGTTTGTGTCAAGTGACGTTACCTGTATTCGGTGTGGGAGAGAGGACAGAGTGAAGCTAGGTAGCCATAATTTTTGTTGGCCGCTTTACACAGGTGTCAAATTTAAGGCTCGGAGGCCACAACTGACCCGCCATAAAATGTTATGTGGCCTGAAAAAGCCTGGAAATATTGTGTGTCAAGATGGCACTTGATCTTTCATGAAAAAATGTTATGCATGAAAAAGCAGTTTTTCCGTACTATAAGGCACACTTAAAATATTTTTTTTCCCGGTGCGCCTAATTAACGTAATAATTATGTTTTTGCTTGCCGACCTCAAAGCAATTTTATTTGGTACATGGTGTAATGAAGTGTGATAAGATAAACAACACCAACATTTGATATGTTCCATTGAAAATATAGAACATTACACACGGCACTCAAAAATCTATCAACATGTTTTAGTATGACTTTGGTAAGATATGAAGCCGCACCGCTTGATGTGCTTCAACATACGAGTATTATTATGGTGTGTGTATAAGGTAAGACATAGTATCTGGCGTTTTGTTTCGCAATATTATCGAAAACCCACTTTTCTTACCTTCTGGTACCTGCTGATCTGTATTTGGGATCTGCATAAGTCCTGAAAAATTGCGCGCTTCCGCCTTTGTAGTCCGTGCCGACACCGTAGTCGATAAGTTTCTCCTTTATCTCTATCTTCTTGTTATGTGACATTCACCCTTCGCTGTTACCATTTCTAATATAAAGTTGTGTAAAGTTTTTACTTATATTTGTCAGTAAACTCGCCATGAAAGCGCTAAAACGTACATACGGTATAGTGAGTTTACATCATTCACCCAAGGAAGTTTAGTTATTAGAGAGTTCCAGTCGGACGTTTTTTAAAGTTAAAGTACCAATGATTGTCACACACACACTAGGTGTGGTGAAATTTGTCCTCTGCATTTGACCCATCCTCTTGATCACCCCCTGGGAGGTGAGAGGAGCAGTGGGCAGCAGTATTTTTTGGGGATTTAACCCACAATTCCAACCCTTGATGCTGAGTGCCAAGCAGGGAGGTAATGAGTCCCATTTTTATAGTCTTTGGTATGACTCGGTCGGGGTTTGAACTCACAACCTACCAATCTCAGGGCGGACACTCTAACCACTAGGCCACTGAGTAGGTACTAGGCCACTGAGTAGGTGGTCTAGTTCAGGATCAATCAATCAATCAATCAATCAATCAATCAATCAATCCCGAGACACATTTCCGGTGTTGTTGTTTCCGGATGAGGAGATGCTGCTTTGTTATTGATTGAAGTAAAGTCTGAATGTCATTAAAACAGTTCGCTCCATCTTTTGACACTTCTTCCACTCCCGTCATTGCACACTACACCGCTACAACAAAGATGACGGGGAGAAGATGCTGCCAAAGGTGAGCCACGTAAATAAGATTGCCCACAAAACGGCACATCTGGAAGCGACTGTTCGAAACCGTCTTGAAGATGATCTGTAAAACATAATCTATGCTTCATTTTGACCAAAGAACCACCATTACATGTTCAATTTAGAAAAATAAATAAATAACATGACTCCTTTAATGCGCCCTATAATCCTATAATCCGGTGCGCTTTATATATGAAAAAAGATCAAAAATAGACCATTCATTGGCAGTGCATTTTATAATCCGGTGCGCCCTATGGTCCGGAAAATATGGTACAAGCTTTTTCAAGTTTCTCTTTTGTAATTATAACCCATTTCAAATCAAATTCTACACAAGCTTATGTAAAACATCCGCTTGTCACTTTGACTTCTGATTTTAAAGCAAATTTTCCATCAGTTTGTTGGTAAACAATGCTATTAATCAAATCAATGGGCAATTGCATAATCAGTATTTTGCGGGCTTTCTTTGTGATTTGGCAGCCTAAAATGCTTGATTTTGTTGCATCATTTTCAAAGAGTTGGGTATAAATCAGCCTTAGTGTTACAGGGAGACAATGGTTGTGGGGCGTTTGAGTGCTGCTGGAACAAATTCGGTGAGCGAAAATGTCGATGAAATGTGCAGGGAATTTGCGTAAATTTTGTGCGATCCCAACTGTCAAGACTTGGATTTTTACACAGCTTGCTGCGAGATTTGTTCTCCCGGGATGCAATCGGACTAGACCAGACATCAGTAGGAGGTAGGAACATGATTTAATCTTGACTATAAAAAGAGGTGATAATAAAAAGGCGCACAAGGCGAAGGCACGAACTTGGCGCAGGGAACAAAACTAACACTATAACGTAAACTTTGGACATAAAACAAACAACACTTACTGTGGCATGAAAAGTCAAAACAGAGCAATGGCATGAGCAGAGCATTAAATGAACATCAGCATGAACTATCACAGAGTAATGTCGCCAGGCCGACTAACTGGCAACGACAGACTTAAATAGTCTCTCCTGATTAAAGCAGGTGCGTGTCCTGAACAAATGAGGCAGGTGAAAACTAATGAGTCGGCATGGAAACTAAAACAAACAAGAGTGTACAAAAACAGGAACTATGGAGTCCAAAAACCAACAGAACATAACCAAACAAAACATTATCTAGACCAGTGGTCCCCAACCTTTTTGTAGCCGCGGACCGGTCAACGCTTGAAAATTTGTCCCACGGACCGGGGGGGGGGGGGGGGGTTTATAAAGAAATACAATCTTGTGTACTTACGGACTGTATCCCTGCAGACGGTATTGATCTATATTGATATATAATCTATATATTGTGTTTTTTATGTTGATTTAATAAAAAAAAACAATAAAAAAAACAACATTTTTTTTATTATTATTTTTTTTTTACATTTCTTTTGCGGCCCGGTACCAATTGGCCCGGTGGTTGGGGACCACTGATCTAGACCACAGATCATGACACCAACATGGTAAAATCCTGGAGGGACTGATTGTTATCATGAAGCGGCCCTAGGATGAGTTTGACGCCCCTGCTTTAGACGCTAAATCTACATGCTGTCTATAGGCAAACCCATCAAGGTTATTATTGTGTGAATTGTAAATCTGCTGTTTCATTAAAACATTCACAACGTTATATTCAGGAACTGTGTGTGTTTTACTGGCAAAGCACATAGCGCGTCAGACAAGTACCAAACCCATGCTTTTACTTTCAAACAACAGGCTGTCTTTGCAGTTGCTACAGGGACAATGCCTATTCTAGCTAAGACCAGACATTAGAACAGATGTAAACATGTCAATGAAGCAAATGTGAGTAAGAGACTGGCGTGAAAAGCTGTCATGGATGAAGGAGGTGAGCAGAAGATGAGTACACTCCGTCAGAGAAGGAGGGAAGTGAAGAATTAATAAATGGTGACAGTATAGTCACTGGAGTGGGACAGCACCGTAGTGGGGACCAGCTTGCATCAGCAATAACTCTGCTGTTTAGTCCCGTACTACACAGTTTAATTGCCACATGCATAAGTGAGTGAGTGGTACATCCCAGCGTTCTAACAGCGCTTTTACACCAGTCACTAACCTGCCTGTATTCTATCTAATTAGATTTACCTGTGCTCAGCAACAGTAGATAACATAATACGACCATACAATGGAATGGTGCACACATAAACATATTTATAACAGTAAATGATGAAGTGAAATCAGAGCTTATTTGGTAATGGTTATCCATCCAATAACATCAGGTACCAAAAAATATATATTTCAATCATACATACTGTATAATTCAGTCGTAACTGTGTTCTGTATTAACAGTATGTTTGAAATCAACTGGGAAATAGCCACTATTAGCAAACGGTTACTATTGTTGGCTGCTTAGATTCCTTTATATTGTGTCCTTGACCAAGCCTTAGTTGATATCAACGTAGTCTATCTATGAATGTATACATTTAAAATTACAGTAGGGATGTGCCGATCGATTAGCCACCAATCATTGTCAGCCAATTTTCATGAAAAAGCATGTGATTGCCATTGTCAGTTTATGGCGATCTCCTATTTTTAGTCCCCCGGCCGACTTTTTTGACCCAAAATTATACTTTGACCAAATAAAATAATGTATTAATGTAAGTTTTTGAGATAGGCTCCAGCACCCCCCGCTACCCCAAAAGGGACAAGCGGTAGAAAAATGGATGGATGGAAGTCTTTGAGCAACAGTACATTTAGAACTATATTTAGACTTATTATGTTGGGTAATTTATAAAACTAGCATCAAAACAACCACAATTTCTATATCGCATTACACACGGCATGCTTCCGCGCACAGCCGCACAGGTCCTGTTGTTTAGTTGTCCATACTGTCTCAATATACGGCTCCGGCTCTCCTAAACCCACCTGAGCAAGTGTGTAAACTAACACGCAACATGCAAGCGAACCGCTAAGTTTGCTTGAAACAACACCAATAAATAAGAGCTTCGTAAACATTAAAAAGTGTACACGAAAGCATGTTGTAGCAGAAAGTAAGCAGCCACAGTATTAAGAGGAAATCAACAAGTATATCAATAAAAGTCTCCAGCAGGGTTACACAAACTACTGGCGGGCCCGCCAGCGTCCACAATCCGGCCCGTGGGACATGGCAAATATAACATATATATTTACATATGTATATATACTGTATATATATATATATATATATATATATATATATATATATATATATATATATATATATATATATATATATATATAAAAACATTTTTTTCAAATCTGTCCTGTTCAGCCGCTTTGGCAAATCGTGTTGTTAACTTAGATGCCTATATCTGCAGGACATATTGACTATATTAAATGTTGGGATCGGACCAGAGCAGGAAGGGATAAAAAGGATAGCATCTGTTGGTGTGTGGGCATTGTCACAGTCAGTACACGATACGTAAGAGAAGGGTGGATCGATCCTTAAATTGATAGTGTTGATACCAAGGGTAGTATGATAATTACTAGTGATTGGGTCGAGGTCATTTTCTCAAAATAAAGTTGTTTTTTTGTTATTCTTTGCAAACACAGGAAATAATTCCCTAGACAAAGAAGGACTTCGAAGAAAAAAACTAAGAATATAAAACAGTAGTAGATAGTAATTTCTACTTTAATTCTACTTTGAGTCTGCCTTGTGTATGAAAAGCGCTATACAAATACAGTTGCCTTGCCTTGCCTTGCCTTGCCTTGCCTTGCCTTGCCTTTAATTTAGTTATTGTGTAGCCTACCATTGACTTTGATTTGTTTAAACAAGTGTATGTAATAAAAGACAAATTGGAACTAGTTTGAATGTTGTGTTGATATTGTTACACTGTCAATAGCACTCACCATAAATGCATCTAAAAATGTACAGCTAAAGGGGTCATATGATATTTTATTACACTTGAAATACTTCCTTGTGGTTTACAAAAACATGTAGCCTAATGGTGGTTCTTAGGTCAATATTTTGCATAAATTATGTTTTACAAACCATCTTCAAGCCGCTTTCGGACCATCAGCATCAGCAAGCGCCGTTTTATTTAAGTGCCTCCACTTTGACAGTGTCTTCTCTCTGCCAGCTATGTTGTAGGTTTTAGCGCTTCCATAGCCATAGAAAAAACTGTTTGAATTATACTCTACTTTGTATAGGAAATGGCAGTATCGGACAATGCATGCACATGCAAACTCTGGAACGATTGCCCTCTCCATTTGAGACAGGCTCCTTCTTTGTCCGCTTTTAAGACCCTTCTTTAAAACCCATTTTTACTAATGGCTTTTAACCCAGCATGATACTTTGAACTGTTTAAACTGTTTTTAACTTTTTAACTGCCTTTTATCTAACAAATTGCTCTTAAGATACTTTGTATATGCTCTTTTTTTATATATTTTACCTCTGATATAAATTATGTATTGTAGTCGGTCTTTGCCTGTACTTCTTTGCCTTTTATATTTTTACTTGTTTGGGGTGCAAGGCCCTCTGTTTTTCAACTGTGGTTGTTTTAAAGGGCTTTATAAATAAAGTTGGTATGGTATGGTATGACATGCCTGCTTCACGATAAGAAGGAGCTTATTGTCTACAGCGTCAGACTACAATGGCGGACTCGCACACAACTATTTGGATAAAAATTTACCTTGAAAAAAAATGTGTAAATTCCAAAAGGCTCGTTTGGAAGAAGTATGAGGGAAGGCTAGGTTGTTTCATAAATATCTCCACCATGCTTCCATAGTTTGATTTCAAATTTTCAAATTTTGATTTCAAATTGTATTTTAGTAAGAAAAGTTGTTTTTGCATAATAGGTCCCCTTTAAAACATGGCAGCATAAAACCCTATCAGAACATCCCCACATTATTGTATCCTTCTGGATTGCTTTAACGAACAATCAGCTTCAAATACCATAGATCTGAGGAGTCATTTGGTCAGTTGTTCAGATAGCACCAAGACATTTTCACTGCAGATATACTGTACATATAGAAAGTCGGCTTTCTCTGTCAGCCTTTTCCTACAAAGCCATCAAAGAATGGAATAGGCTCCCTGACAACCTAAAGAACAACACGGATTTTCACAGCTTCTCACGGACAGTCAAAGCCTGGCTTTTAGACCACCAGTTCTGCTCAAACTAATTGTACCAGACAGATATTTGGCCACATCTGATGGCTACCAGAGTACCAGCCTAATGTAACAACGCAAACTTGTCTATGTATGCGGTAACATTGGGGTATACACTTTAGCTATCGGATGATGGAGCAGCTGGCAGGGTTGAGCAGGGTGAACAACCTGAAGCTGAACCAGCTCAAGACCCAGGAAGTGATCTTGGACAGCAGGAGGAGAAAAACTACCATACAGCCCCTGTACATCGACGGGGGCTGTGTGGAAAGAGTCTCATCCCTACGTTTCCTGGGAGTTCACCTGGAGGAGGACCTGTCCTTGAGGACCAACACCACGGCCATCGTCAAGAGGGCACAGCAGAGGCTCTACTTCTTGAGAGTACTCAGGAATCTCCACCTGAGACAGGATCTACTGGTGTCCTTCTACCGCTGTTCTGTGGAGAGCATCCTCACATACTGCATCTGCGTATGGTTCTGCAGCTGCACAGCAGCAGAGAGGAAAGCTCTCCAGAGGGTCGTCAACTCGGCCCAAAAAATCATCGGGTGCCCCCTCCCCTCCCTGGAAGAACTGTACAACTCCCGCTGCCTGAAGAAGGCAGCCGATCGAAGTGGCTGTTGCCGGGGTGGGATGGGTCCTTGAGTATGTTGGCTGCCTTCTTAAGGCAGCGGGACTTGTACTTCCGGCAGACGTTTCAGAACCATGCGAACCCGCACAAATAGACTCAAGAACAGTAAGACTATAAAAATGGGACCCATTACCTCCCTGCTTGGCACTCAGCATCAAGGGTTGGAGTTGGGGGTTAAATCACCAAAATGATTCCCGGGCGCGGCACCGCTGCTGCCCACTGCTCCCCAAGGGGATGGGTCAAATGCAGAGGACACATTTCACCACATCTAGTGTGTGTGTGACAATCATTGGTACTTTAATCTTAATCTTAATCTTTCTACCCCCGGGCCATAACTGCACTAAACGCAGCTGGAATGTAAAAAAAATTAATAAATAAAAAAATAAAAATAAAAATAAATAAAAATAAAAACTCCCTCACGTGCAACATGAGGAAGCCACCGGTCAATCACGATCCGGGACTGTGCAATCAGCGATTACACGCCAACTGGACAATATTTATCATATTTATTTACATATTTAATCCACAATAAAAAGCCTGCACAGCATAGGAGGTAGGAAATGCTGACTCCCACCCCCTCAGCACACTGGGAACCAGCATTACTCCTCTCTAGTCAGTTCACTAATCACTTTATACTTTTTACTGTCTCGTTTTTTTACATTGCCTCTTAGAGTGGTCTTAAGCCATATTGCATATTGTGTATGTTGTGTTGTTTTTGTATATTGTGTGGTTTCTTCTTTGTTTTTAAATGCAAAGCAACTCAGGGAAGCAACCTACATTCCGTTGGACCTGTACCTGTACATGCACAATGACAATAAAGATCATACATTCATTCTTTCATTCCCTTGTGGGTACAATCTGATGGCTGCCACACTGTATGATGTGTTGTATGGATCTTTAAAAAAAACTGTGGCAATTTATATGTTTCCACTTTAAATTATGCTGCTATAATACTGTAACTTGATGACATTGCACATTGGTTTGTAACTAGCACTTTGTATATGTATATTGCACTTGTGTTTTAGAATTTTTGTTATTATGTCATTTTAATCTCAATATGTATTTTAATTCTTCTTGTGCAATTTTAATTGTGGATGCTATATGCACTTTAAAGGACTGCAGATGGAATTTAGCATGGTGTTAAATTTGGTGCAGCCATCTTTTTTAATGTAACTGCCCATTGTCCTTTAAATAAACAAGTATAAAAAATACATACATACATATATATATGGAATATTACAATACGTGAAAAAAAATCCAATAAAGCTGCAAAACTTTTTCATGAAATTTAATTTCAATTAACACATATGGACATCTATTGTAGTTACTATTTGGGTGGCAGTGGCTCCGTTGTAGATCAGGTTGTCCAGAAACCATAGGTTTGGCACAGGGCAAGACACTTCACCCACCTTGCTCCTCGGGCCACTCACAATAGTATACATTTGACTGAATGTTTGTGGTCGTAGTCAGTGAAATATTTGGTGCAAGTTGGTGGCCACATTTCCTTCATTCAAAGTAGCTAAACATCGTAATGTGTGATTAAGTAGTGAATAAATAATGGATTTTAGTGTTAAGTGCTTTAGGGCCCAGGAAAAAAGATGCTATATAAAGCAAATCCATTTTTATTATTACTGCCAATAGTAGGTTATGTGATGGCCAGGTTTTGTCTGTCTGTTAGTCAGTTAGTTAGTTCGCAACATAACTCAAAAAGTTATGCCCAGATTTTGATGAAACTTTAATGAAATGCCCGAAATGGGATAAGGAAGAAGTGCTTAAATTTTTAAGGGTGATCCGGATCATTTCTACTATGTTACCTTTGTTTACGTTATGAGGCTCAACTTCTCTGTGTGTGTATATTCTCTGCCTCCACCCACCTAGACAAAGAGAGTTTATTACTGACACGAGGGTCCACTGCGCTTATTTCATTATGTTATAGATAGCTCAAAAAGCTACTGGCACATTTTGATTAAACTTTCAAGAAATGTGAGAAATGAGACGAGAAACAAGCGAATACATTTCTCTGGTTGAAATCAGAACATATGTTTACTATTGGGAAGTAGGTATTCGAAGATCTTTATTGTCATACCAGCACACGAGACAGGCTGAGGTCTGCGTTTTCTGAGTGCTTTTTTTTAGTTATTATTAGGAGCATATATTGTAAACCGGCATTCACCACAATGTGACTACGCAATATATTCCATCTTTCTTATTCACGTGTGAATGTTTGCTGCTTTGTCTGGATTGAATCCTTCACAATAATCTTTAAAAGGACCACAACAAATATACAGCAAGCAGCAACACAAAGGAACATTGCATTTTATTGCCCGTCACACCTTTTTGTATTTAAACGCATCCCTGTATTCTGCTATTTACCATCAGATAAGTAGAGGGAAATACAGCCTGATGCACTATGCATTCAAGAGCTACCATCATCTGAAACAAGTGAGGGACATTGGGGACGAGGGGAATTTAGAAAGATAACCCTTCAAAATTAAATTGCCACTATTTGAGATTGGTCAGCATTGCAAGGCCGTACAAGGACAGTGGTCCATTGTAGAGGGAAAAATAGAGGCAGGTGGGAAACTGACATATTTAAGGCCTTTAAAATCTGCCAGAAAGTCCAAATAACATGTCGGTCGAGGGCCAATGGACACTTTAAAGCAGTGGTACCCAACCTTTTTGTAGCTGCGGACCGGTCAACGCTTGAAAATTTGTCCCACGGACCAAGGAGGGGCACAAGAAATTAAAAAAATAAAATAAAATAAAAAATAAGTATTTTTTGTCATAAAAAAAATACAATCATGTGTGCTTAAGGACTGTATCCCTGCAGACTGTATTGATCTATATTGATATATAATGTAGGAACCAGAAATATTAATAACATAAAGAAACAACCCTTTTGTGCGAAAGAGTGTGAATGAGTGTAAATGAGGGAGGGAGGTTTTTTGTGTTGGTGCACTAATTGTAAGTGTATCTTGTGTTTTTTATGTTGATTTAATTAAAAAAAAGATTTTTTTAAATATTTTTTCTTTTTCTTTTTTTATTTCTTGTGCAGCCCGGTACCAATCGATCCACGGACCGGTGGTTGGGGACCACTGCTTTAAAGAACATGCTCTTTAAACATGAAAATAAAAAGTGGAGCAAGGTATTTGTGTTTGTGCGGTCAAAAATGTGCCCTCTATTGAGAACACACACAACTGCAAATTACAAGAATTTCTGTTGTCTGTGCAGCCTCCTCTGGCGCGACATAAAATCTTGTAATTAAATCATAACGTAATGTTTCAGTTAAATAAACCAAGCCGAGCACAGTAAAATAAACCACAATATTTGGCTCATAGAGGAAGATGTTGTAAAAAAACGGGGTTGTAACATTTTGGAATCTGAGGCCGGTGACATACAGTGGTGGACGGGGGGAATTATTTGATCTTTGATCTGCTGTTTGTGTAAACCTCCTTACAAAGATACGAGCATTCCATATTGTTTATAGTTGGTCACGAGTGTTGCCCACATCTCAGGGGGGATTTTGATCCACTCATCGCTTTTCAACTCAAAATTTGAGATCCCTCCACATCCAGGTGTATACTGTGTATATGTGTGTGTGTGTATATATATATATATATATATATATATATATATATATATATATATATATATATATATATATATATATATATATATATATATATATATATATATATATATATATATATATATATATATACAAGTATATATATATATATATATATATATATATATATATATATATACCAGCACCCCCCGCGACCCCAAAAGGGACAAGCGGTAGAAAATTGATGGATGGATATATATATTATATATATATATTATATATATACTTATACTATAATATATTATATATATTTATATGTATACTGTATATATATGTTATATATATATATATATATATATATATATATATATATATATATATATATATATATATATATATATATATATATATATATATATATATATATATATATATATATATATATATATATATATATATATATATATATATATATATATATATATATATATATATATATATATATATATATATATATATATATATATATATATGGAAAAAATTAAAAATACAAAAAGGAAGTCTAAATGTTTATATGTTTATATGTTCAGTGGTGCATTTGCATCACTGAACTCTGCTAAGCAATATCGTCTACATACAACACACAAAGAAAAAAAATAAAATGTTTGGCCAATTTATTTTGGGCTAGAACAAATTCACACAACTCTTTTAAATAGCTGCAACATAACATACATAAGTAACAAACCGCATAATAACAACATGTCACAACATAGCTGTAAACCTGGCTTCACCCAAGGAAGGCACACATGACATGATTATATGTCATGTCACTATATACCGCAAACATACTGCTATACACACGCCTAACCAGGCGTTTTTTTCTCTCAAGGAATTGTGAAATACAATCATGTCTTCATGAGATCAACACTGTACTGAAGCCCAGAACACTCGCATTTCCCCACTTTTAGTTTAGAGAAAAGGAAATATTGGCCTGGCCCACTAGGATCCCTCTTTGTGTTTGTGAACTTTATAGTCTTTACATTTAGAGTGATGTGATAATCGAACACTCTAGAAGTCTAGAATGAAAGAGTATACAAGCGAATTGACAGAGTGTGTCCCTTAGTCATAATAAACAATCAAAACATTTTGTACAATGGTCAGGCCGACCATACGTTCAACTCTAACCCACATATGCTCTTACAATGGTACAGAATAGAAAAAAGAGAAACGAGCAGACATTCCACTACTGTCGTGTCCTCCTTAAAGGCCTACTGAAACCCACTACTACCGACCACGCAGTTTGATAGTTTATATATCAATGATGAAATCTTAACATTGCAACACATGCCAATACGGCCGGGTTAACTTATAAAGTGCAATTTTAAATTTCCCGCTAAACTTCCGGTTGAAAACTCCTTTGGATATGACGTATGCGCGTGACGTAGCCAGTAGAACAGAGGTATGGCTCCCCCATTGAGGTCAATACAAAAAGCTCTGTTTTCATTTCATAATTCCACTGTATTCTGGACATCTGTGTTGGTGAATCTTTTGCAATTTGTTTAATGAACAATGGAGATTGCAAAGAAGAAAGTTGTAGGTGGGATCGGTGTATTAGCGGCTGGCTGTAGCAACACAACAAGGAGGACTTACTTGGATAGCAGACGCGCTAGCCGATGCTAGCCGCCAACCGCATCTGTGATCGGGTGAAGTCCTTCGTAGCGCCGTCGATCACTGGAACGCAGGTGAGCACGGGTGTTGATGAGCAGATGAGGGCTGGCTGGCGTAGGTGGAGCGCTAATGTTTTTATCATAGCTCTGTGAGGTCCGGTTGCTAAGTTGCTAAGTTAGCTTCAGCGTCGTTAGCAACAGCATTGTTAAGATTTGCCAGGCTGAGAATTATTAACCGTGTAGTTAGGCCTGGGCATTCTGCGGCCCGCGGGCCGCATCCGGCCCTTTGTGCGTCCCCGTCCGGCCCGCGTGAGGCCAATTATAAATTACAAAATAAATTTAAAAAAGTATCTATGTCGAGTGTGCAATACAACGGTGCTGCTTTTGTTTTGAAAATCGTTATTTGTATTACTTCCGTGTGGACGTATGCGTGTGCGTGATTGTGAGTGATACAAAATAAAGTTGAAAAAACATCTATGTTGTGCGCGCAATACAACTGTGCTGCTTTTATTTTGAAAAGTATTATTTATGGGCGTGTGTCCGTGTGTAACCTGCGAGTGAAGGTGCACATGCAGCGACAAGTGATGCACGGTTTACACCCGAGACGCTAAAAAGAGAAAAGTTTATGAAGAATGGCCTGTTTCCAACAAGACATGGACTGCAAAGCAACGTTCCCTCTCAGGTGTGTGCCTGCGCAATTGCGCACTGCTCAAGCGTTTGCTGCGCGCAACAAATATATGCCGCGCACCAAATCAAATCCCATCTGAATTCTAAACAAAATAAACATATTTATTCTGTGTAATTTTGCAATGCAACTCTGAGTGACAGAGACAACAAGCGGCCCTAACGGTGTTCGTCAACACCGTTCAATTGAACACCGTTCAATTATTGTAACGTCTATCGAGATGCTTCGAGGACAGGAATTATATCGATCACTTTATTGGGCAAAACTGTTTATATTCGGACATAACCACACCAAAAACATGAGTAAAACAATTCTATCTCGAAAAACTAGTCATTTTCTGCCGTACAAACCAGGCCAAAACCAACTTGTCATCTGTCACCAACACGCATAGCACTAAACCACTGGTGCGTTTATGGCCACACAAAAAGTCGGACAACTCAAACATCACACTAGGTTACACTATGACTCCTCAGTCATACGTGTGCTTATTTTACTGTCATTTATTATTAATGTTAATTTATTTATATTAGTCATGGAATGCTGTTACACACACTATGTTGAAGTATTACTATTATTATTATTATTATTATTATTTATCTTACGGTATACATCAAAAATAATATTGAGCAAAATTTAATTGAAATATTGTCGATGTGGCCCTCCAGCAGTGCTCGGTTGCTCAAGCGGCCCCCGGTAAAAATTAATTGCCCACCCCTGGTGTAGTTACATGTCCATGGTTTAATATTATTGTTGATCTTCTGTCTATCCTTCCAGTCAGGGATTTATTTATTTTGTTTCTATCTGCATTTGAGCCAGATGCTATCACGTTAGCTCAGTAGCTAAAGAGCTTCGCCGATGTATTGTCGTGGAGATAAAAGTCACTGTGAATGTCCATTTCGCGTGCTCGACTTTCATTTTCAAGAGGATATAGTATCCGAGGTGGTTTAAAATACAAATCCGTGATCCACAATAGAAAAAGGAGAGAATGTGGAATCCAATGAGCCAGCTTGTACCTAAGTTACGGTCAGATCGAAAAAAGATATGTCTTTCACTGCATTCTAGTCCGTCACTCTAACGTACCTCATCCACAAATCTTACATCCTCGCTCAAATTAATCAATAGGAAAATATGAGGAGGCGAACAACTGACTACGTCACGCTACTTCCGGTAGGGGCAAGGCTATTTTTTATCAGAGACCAAAAGTTGCAAACTTTATCGTCATTGTTCTCTACTAAACCCTTTTAGCAAACATATGGCAATATCGCGAAATGATCAAGTATGACACATAGAATGGATCTGCTATCCCCGTTTGAATAAAAAAAATCATTTCAGTAGGCCTTTAATGCTTTTCGACCTCGCTCTCTTTCCGGACTTTGACAGACACAAAATATGGTACAAAGGTCAGAAATTCCACCACACCTTCAGTGCTGAATGATGAGCAGAGGCAGAGTTTAGAGTGTTTTCTTTAGCCTGCTTTCCATTTTTATGTGCTCGCTGTCCACTGTGTCCAGGAACTTGGAAAATGCTTTCGTGCCATTTGCTGTTGACGCACGCTATCATGCTAATTAGGTGCCTGAAAGCGGGTGACTCCACTGTAGAAATAGCCTGCATGTCTTCTAGCACATACGCAGCAATGGCTCTATCAATGTTGTCCTGGCTAGCAGTCCCTCCGTTAAAATCCTTAGGTGACGGTGGAGGTGGAGGTGAAGTGGCATCGGAGTCTGTGTCTCTCTTTACTAGCTTCGTCGAAGCATGTTGCTTTTGTAGCTGTTTCAGCAGATTTGAATTGCTGTTTTGGCAGTAGATAGGATCTTTGATCCAAGACACAACTTACATTTAACTAAAATGGTATTTTCTTTGTGCTCGACAAGAGAAAGGTAGTGAGAATATCTCCATGTTAAGAAACTCTGCTTCGGCTCCGCCATGATGTCTTGTTAGTAAACACAGACACACCCCCGGCCACACACCCACACACCCCCACACAGCGCGCCTCTTCTCTTCCTTGTGACACAGGAAGAATCAGAAGGACGACACCGCAGCTCTCCAATAAAACACACTCAGATCTTCTCAGTTTCTAGCCGATACTATATAAAAAATAACGTAAAATAACGCGGTAACGCATCATGTTGTAATGGTAACTGAATTACTGAATATAAAAAAATAACGCATTAGACTACTAGTTACCGCCGAAAATAACGGCGTTACAGTAACGCCTTAGTCCCAACACTGTAAATAATACATAGGAAGCTGCGATGTAGTGAAGCCACAATATCTGAAGCACAATGTGACAAAGGTGACTTTATAGTAGATTTTACTTGCAGTTGTGATTCCAAGTCGTTAGATGGCAGTAGAGTATAGGCTACAGTGTGTTGCCTTGTCAGGAAGTTGAATGTGCCAGTGTTGTCTTTAGTTGCGAGCTACAATTTGTTGATACTATAAGTATTGTTATTACAAACGAGCTGTTTAATTGTAACATGCATCTTAGTTTTAGTTTTGATTACAATGTTTAGCGGTGTTGAAATTGCCATGAGGGCAGCACGTGGCTGAAGGGTTAGTGTTTCTGTCTCACAATACTAAGGTCCTGGGTTCGATCCTGCGCTCAGGATCTTTCTGTGTGGAGTGTGCATGTTGTCCCTGTTTTTGTGTGGATTCCCTCCGGGTACTCCGGCTTCCTCCCACCTCCAAAAACATGCACCTGGGGATAGGTTGATTGGCAAAACTAAATTGGCCCTAGTGTGTGAATGTGAGTGTGAATGTTGTCTGTGTTGGCCCTGCGATGAGGTGGCGACTTTTTCAGGGTGTACCCCGCCTACCGCCCGAATGCAGCTGAGATAGGCTCCAGCCTCCCCGCGACCCCAAATGGGACACACGGTAGAAAATGGATGGGATGGATGGAAATTGCCTTGTAAAATCGCCAATGCTAATCATTAGCATGTATATGGCAAATCCATTATAAATTGACATCAAGATAATGCATTTTTATGAAGTTTGGAATGTTTTCTATAAGGCATACTTGCTTTGTTGATTTAAAAAATTGCTACATTACTTAGAGGCATTTTGGCTCAGTCTGCTAAAAGTGCTGCTTGAGTGATTGGTGCCCAGTCTTCAACTGGATGTGACGTCACTTGAAACAAAAATATCAAAATATAGTACCGTTTGATTTTACATGATTCGACACCCGGTAGTACCAATGACATTTGGTTGGTATCTACTAAGTACCAAATTTGGTAATGTTTTTTTCAATGTTTTGTGCAGCCCTAACACCGGTTGGTAATTCAAAGAAATACAACACAATTTCTTGAGTATTGCTAGTAAAGTGCACTTTAGCAGATCAAGCTGTTGCAGAGAATGCACCTTCAATGTACACAAACGTTTAATGATTTACAGTATGAGTATTCCTCACTTACATGGCAACGCCTTGAACTGAATATGTAATTAGGACTATAATATGTGTGTGTGTGTGTGTTTGTTTTGTAGGTGCAGGTGATGCCGTGGAGTGTTGGATTTGGTAGCAGGATGACATTTGCCAAGCTTCTTCTTCCTTTTTTTATTCTACACTCCTGTGAAGGTGAGCTCTTTTTTACTATTAATATTCAATGTGTAATTGAAGACAAGATATCGCCTTGACCCTCTAACTTCTTTCAAACTGTGAGTATTTTGATATCCACTCTATCCCCAAAAAGAAGAGGTCACAAGGACAACTGACCTTCTATGAAATTTATGGAAGCGATTCAGATTCTGAATTATTGATGTGTGTAGTGTGAGGTACAGAAATGAAAGAAAAATGTGAATGATTACTTTGCAAAGACTTAGAAAGAATGATTACATTTAAAAGACAGAATCACACATGCTGTTCACTGCAAAATCTTGTTCGTTATAACAATAAAAATCTGACAGACAATCATGCTACATTTTTTGTCAGCTCGGTACGATCTCTTGCCTAAAAGGATTTTGTCGTGCTCCTGCAAATGAGACTTGCCCTTACCTTTTTTGACACCTTTTCCTTTCAGCCCAATGGAGTTCTTTTCACATTTCATCATCTCTGCCAATGCGCCCCTCTTCTTTCTGTTCTCCTCGTTCCTCATCTGCCTTGCATTATGTGTAGGATCGTTCGGCCTACTTCTTCAGGATGTTTTGTGTTCTTGCAGAGTGTGCCGTATGAGTGTCTGAGAGGAACAGCGAGGGAGCTTTAGTGCACAGAAAAATCACGCTAAATGTCTCACAGTGACAGGCAGGAGACATCTCCAATCACACAAATAGTGGAAGACGCGGCAGAGAATTTATTAACTGAATGCCACAGCATGTTTCCATCAAGCACAGTGACTTTGGATGTTTTTTTCTTAATTACTGCAATTTCCTTACTGCGGAGTTGGCAACACTGCCTCAACACCTACTTTAAAACCTAGTAAGCGTTATCCTCCCTGCTGGAAGATAGAAGACAATTTAGATCCACTAAAGCAGTGTTACTTGAAATTTGTAATTTCAATTTCATCCTTCCATCCATCTTCTTCCGCTTATCCGAGGTCGGGTCGCGGGGGCAGCAGCCTAAGCAGAGAAGCCCAGACTTCCCTCTCCCCAGCCACTTCGTCCAGCTCCTCCCGGGGGATCCCGAGGCGTTTCCAGGCCAGCCAGGAGACATAGTCTTCCCAACGTGTCCTGGGTCTTCCCCGTGGCCTCCTACCGGTCGGACGTGCCCGAAACAACTCCCGAGAAGGGGTTCGGGTGGCATCCTGACCAGATGCCCAAACCACCTCATCTGGCTCTTCCCGATGTGGAGGAGAAGCGGCTTTACTTTGAGCTCCTCCCGGATCACAGGTATACCGCTTGTACCTGTGATGTTGTCCTTTCGGTCATAACCTAAAGCTCATGACTGTAGGAAACGTAGATCGAACGGTAAATTGAGAGCTTTGCCTTCCGGCTCAGCTCCTTCTTCACCACGACGGATCGATACAGCGTCCACATTACTAAAGACGCCGCACCGATCCGCCTGTCGATCTCACGATCCACTCTTCCCTCACTCGTGAACAAGACTCCGAGGTACTTGAACTCCTCCACCTGGGGCAAGAACTCCTCCCCAACCCGGAGATGGCACTCCAACCTTTTACGGGCGAGAACCATGGACTCGGACATGGAGGTGCTGATTGTCATCCCAGTCGCTTCACACTCTGCTGCGAAAAAGTTCTCATCCTTAAGCAAATTGGGGTCCATTTGGTTCCATTTGTACACTGTCAAAGTTACAGACCTTGTTAGAGTCAATTTAGACGCCTCTAAGGAAGTACCTGGAAGATCAAGAGAGATCAGAAGAGATTGAGGACAGTCAGGGCGAAGATGTAGAAGAGATACTAATTGTGAACACAGATGCAGAGGATGAGACAGAAAAGCCAGAAGAGAAAACAGTGGAGATCATTTTAATTTATCATTTCTGGTTAACACGAGCATTAGAAGGCCACAGTGCAGGGAGAACTGCTGGAGGTGAGGACATCAGTCTAAAGCAGGGGTGTCAAACTCATTTTAGATCGGGGGCCACATGGAGAAATATCTACTCCCAAGTGGGCCGGACTAGTAAAATCACGGCACCATAACTTAAAAATAAAGACAACTTCAGATTGTTTTCTTTGTTTAAAAATAGAACAAGCACATTCTGAAATTGTACAAATCATAACGTTGTTGGGTTATTTTTACACTTACATGTTGCGGTTGATAGTATATATACTTTATTTGTCGTTATTTATATCTTCTGAATAAATTATGTGATAATGTTCATCAGTCAACTCATTGGTGTTTATTTTTAATCTATCAAGATAAACAAAATGATATCAAAATAAAATTACAGAATGTTATTTATGTAGATTGATCATTTTCTTCGACTGATGTACTAACATCATGTGGTTTATTTTGTACAAATGTAGCATCATCTACAAAGATACAAAGAATTGCTATTGCGACATCCAGTGGACATATTTAGAACAGCTGTTTCTTTCATTAAAAATGTTCAGGTTAATTTTTATACTTTACGGGCCGGATAAAACCTGCCCTCGGGCTGTACGTTTGACACCCCTGGTCTAAAAGTATAAATCCACGTTAGAACAGACCAAATTGGTGTTAAATTTGTTTTCTTTTTTCTCTCCAACGCATAATGCTACTAAAGTCTCACTCTTGTCCTTTTCTGAAGCTTGGCAGCCCTGTGTTTATGTTCACCAGTCTACTCCCATTTATTCCATTAGCATGTTGACCCTGTGCCCTTATTTATCTACTACGTCATTTATGTCATTATCAGGGATAACAGACGTCCCCTATTTAACTGAACTATTCTTTTAGCCAAAGTTGTATTTTTATTTTTTTAGATTTCCGTATAAAACAGCTAACCCGTCCGCTCCCCAGTGCACTGTGTTTAGCTGGCTGCTTAAAGCTAACTACATTAGCAGGCCGAATGAATGCAATTGTTACATGAAGTCATATTTGCGTTTATGCCTTCGGAGTAGTGATGTTTTCGGAGCAAGCGAAACTAGGTTTAGATAACCTAAACTCGACCCAAATACTTAATACATAATGTTTATACTCAACATTTGGCTGTAAATAACCAAATACAATACAGTACATATTTTCTAAATAGAAATTGCAAGCATAATAGATAAATACCATCGCTAAATCACAACCAATCATTGACATAGAAAAAATACAACTTATTGTTAGTCTCAAAATTGAGACATCTGGTTATTATAGCATTTATTGTAATTAACTTTAATATTCCTCTCATTTCATTCCTGACCTAGCACAGATTTAATTGTGATTAATGAACAGACCCCAGGTCTTTCTTGCATAGCCATTTTTATACTGTTTGACTGTTGTCGATAGAAATGATACAGGTACATGCTACATACCATTTACTTGTAGACCAACTTGCACAATGTACCACTTTTATTATGAATGAGTTAAAGAGGAACTAAACTTTTTTGGGGGGGATTTTGCCCATCGTTCACAATTCTTATGTAAGACAAGACCACATATGTTTTTATTTTATTTCATGCATTCTAAATATTAAATACATGCGTTCAAAAGTCTGCTGGCCTTGGGAGTCGCCTGTGGGAGTCGTTCTATTCTGCCTATGAAGCTATCTAAAAAACAAAAAACACCTCCATTAAGGTTGTATATACATACTGTAAGCATACAGTATATGTAATGTAGTAACGGGCACATTCATATTAACACGTATTTTGATTATCTTAAACATTCGGCGGTGTATTAATTAAAAAAACGCATCGCGACGATCGCTTTTTCCTTCACATCACTGATTATTCACTGCAGACATTGTGAGAGCCAACAAACATAATAAAACATCACTTACTGTACAATATCTGCTGTCACTAGGATGCCAACTGTGAAAATGTTCAACTATTTCCATTTATATGAAGAATGATTAATAATCCTCTCGAAGAACCAACCGTCTGTTTGTGTGTTTTCATGTCTTTCTTGCCATTTCTGGGTCTAAATCAGATGCCAGAGTTGATAAACTCGTCTGATTATGTTTTCAACCTTCAGGCATAATTTGTGAAAGAGAATGAACTTTTGAGGCGTAAAAGCAGCTCACTAGCTGCTGATGTCAATAAAGTAGCACAAACTGTTAGCTCCCTCTGATCACGGCACAGCTAAAAATAGTTTGTCTGCGTTAGCGCTTTTAATAACAATATTGCTAATGCTTGGTTAATATTCAAGTCACAAAATTGAAATGGAGTATTCTTGGCATTTTTTGGATGTTTTTTTAGAGGTATTTATGGGTGGAATGGAGGACTTCCCATTGACTTAATTATAAGCAGACTTTTGTTGATGTTAATTTACGAGATAGAATGCATCAACAAAAAAATAACATCAGTTGTCATGTCTCTCATAATGATTGTGAACGATAGGCAACATTGTAAAAAAAAGTTCCCCTTTTAAGATGCTGTATGTCATAGGCTCAAACATTTTTTACCAAAAAATATAAGACCACCACTACCGGCTAGAATATGTTACCATTAGTGGTTGAACAAAACAAAAATTCTACACATGCCACAACTACAAATCAAATTGAATGTGTTCTCTGGTTCGAACAAACATACACAAATGCAGTCCCAGAGAAGCGACCAACAACTTGCACTCATGCTGTTGTCACGATATATGCTGTACAATCAATTATACACTAGCTAACGTTAGTAGTATAATACTTGCAGAACGTTTGAAGCCACTTTCAGTCAATAATTGACCACATTTTGGCATGTGCATGCATGTGTAGCTGTTAAAACATATAATTTTATGCTGTTCTTTTAGTTTGCTTTTCTTCTAGAAAACTGCAATAACAAACATCAAATGGATTTAAGACATAATACTATAGGTATACATTTGTTGACCCTTTTTCTGCGTTAACAGGATCCAACCAGCCGCCTCGTTTCCTGAACTACTTCTTCTCAACGTACCTTCTCATCTATGAAGATATGCCTGTTGGTGAGTCTCTGTAGACTGTCAGTAAGCTCTGTATCATTCATCAACTGTGCATTGTTTGAAGAGAGTACAGTACCACTATATTTGTCATCTCTCCTCTGTGTCCTCTGAACATAAAACCCAGAAAGAGAGAACAAGTAAAGAGAGACGCCAAAATAGGAACTGACAGTAATCGTAATGGATGTTTTCCTTAGTGTGTTCTGAGACCGGAAATAGCCTTTCAATTTCTACTATATATATACACACACTGTAATCTTGTTATAGTTTTTCAGAACTTGGTGAGGTAGTTATTAGGTTTATTTTCTTAAACTGAATGTTCCATAGCTATTTGGGTAAACTACCACATTAGATTCCACGACGATACTATGATTTTCCTTCTCCCATTGACTTGATGTCATTTCTGTTGGCTGTGGTGATTGACAGGGCAATTTGGTGATGCCGGGCTTCTCATCATCAGTTGCAGTGTCAGAAGCCAGGAAATCTTCTGTATTAGATTGATCTCCAGGGCTATGCTTTGTGTGTGTGTGTGTGTGTGTGTGTGTGTGTGTGTGTGTGTGTGTGTGTGTGTGTGTGTGTGTGTGTGTGTGTGTGTGTGTGTGTGTGTGTGTGTGTGTGTGTGTGTGTGTGTGTGTGTGTGTGTGTGTTCTTGTATTTCAACCCGTCTTGAGACAGGGAAAAGTACCTTCCATATGAGGACCGGTGAACAAGTTAGGACATACTGTAAATTATGGTCCCAATACGGAAAACCATTGCACCTAATAGAGAATGTCTCATTTGCACTCATTTGATGGTGAAATCTATCAAAATGAGGGTGGTCCCAGAAAGGAGGGATTTTTTTAAATTGACTGTGTGTCAGTTTTAAAAGTGCTCCCCCTCTGGTCAACATATGAAATAACAAGTGTGTGTAAACATTTGAAGTGCTCCCCCTCTGGCCAACATATGTAGTAGCATGTGTGTGTAAGAAATTGAAATGTGACCCTTTGGCCAACATTAATTAAAAAGTATGTATATAGAGACATACTGTAATAACTTGAAGTAAATAATGAAGATTAAAAACCAATTACAAACCAAAAAATAATAATAATACAAATAAAAAAAGCAGTCTTTTTCTTACAATGTGTCGACTTTTTTCTTATAAAGTTGGGAACAATTTCTCATATTCTTTCTGTTTCTGTAATATTGCAATATTTTCCTCATAAAATTATTACTTTTTTATGTAAAATTATTTATTTTTAATGCAAAATGGTGACAATTGTCATATAAAATTCTAACTTTTATCACAATATTGCCAATTTTTTTGTTGTACTTGTAAAATAGTGACTTTTTTTGAGTAAAATTATGACTTTTGTCATAATTTTTCCAGGGAAAATTCAAATTTTTATTATAACATTGCCAACATTTTAAAATGTTCTTATAAAATTGTGACTTTTGTCGAGTACAATTACGACTCTTTTCATAAAAGTGTCAAAATGTTAAGCTTTTCTTGTAAAATTGCGACTGTTATTGAGAAAAATTCCAACTTTTATCATAATATTGCACAAATGTTCAGTTTTTCTTGTAAAATGTTGCCATGCGTTGAGTAAAATGACGACTTTTATTATAATACTGCCAAAATGCTAAGTTTTTCTGGTGAAATGGTGACCTTTATCTTGTGAAATTCCAACTAATTTTTCACAACAAGCTTTTTTATAATTGCATAGTATGTTTATATTATTAATGTTGTAAATACAAATATTTATATATCTAGAAAGGGTGGTCCTAAAGAGGGAGGCATTTTTCGGAGGTCTCAAGAAGGTAACAAATACAAGAATGTGTGTGTGTGTGTGTGTGTGTGTGTGTGTGTGTGTGTGTGTGTGTGTGTGTGTGTGTGTGTGTGTGTGTGCGTGTGTGTGTGTGTGTGTGTGTGCGTGTGTGTGTGTGTGTGTGTGTGTTTGCCTTTTTGTCACAACACCTTTTACAGACAGTTGGGTTTCCTTTTTCAACGCCTCTCCGATTAAAAGCATGTGAGGGGTGTGCATGATTGCAAGGTTTTTTTCTTCACTCATAAGAGTTCAAAATAACAAACACGTCTTAATTAGTATTGCAACCCTTGAGGACACTTTTCCCCCCATCATTGTCGTTGTTGTCTCTTCGGTAGTTGTTTGTAGCTAGGAAAGGGCACAGTTACACTGAGAAGCAATAGTACATCATCATCATCATAACCCTAAAACAACGTCAGGTTCTGGCATGGGTCCATCTGTCCGTCCAGCTCGCGTATCAATACTGTAGAGGGTCGGGCTGTGTTGGTGGGTGGTGCTCATTTCCCTAACCGCTCTGTCTGGGTTGCCCTCTGACCATGAATCATTGTGTCCTCTAGCAGCTGGGCTGTGGTCCAGCACAGTACATTCCAGTGGTCCAAAGCACTGTCAGTCATGTCTCTGGCCCAGCCTGTGATGGATTCTTCAGTGATGTGATGATGAGGGTGGGCTGAGATATTGGACAGTGACTGTTTGTCAAGATTATTGTTTATTAGCTCAGCAGATGTCCTCGTCCAGGAGGCTCTCCAATATATAAACACACGAGAGGACACAAAACACACAGGCAACTGCTGGTGGTTTTAATATGTCCAGCTTGTACTCTTCCTCTTACACTCAGCCCTTCAAATCCCATTATTAAACACACTAATACAGTAGTCTGACAGCTGTTTCAATGCCAACATCGTTCCCACTTTTTATTTAAAACACATTATTTGCGTCTGAAGCTTGAGTGCAAAGACTTGAAAAGAAAAAAAAAACATAGTTAAGTTGGTTGTCAGGTTACATCAAGGTGTTTTAATGATAATCACATTGTATTGACCAAGTACATTTTTTTTCAACTTTAAACACCTTGAAAGTGTAATAATTAGAATGAAGTCATTGATTTATGTAACACTTTCAAGGTACCAAGAGTTACAAAGATACCCACTATTTAAATTGGATTAGATGAGAACAGTGATCTGGTTTCCACAACAACTCCAGTTACTGTTAAGTGGTCACGCTGAGTATCGATGATGCAACAGTTTAGGGTTCATGTTGTTCTCATTAGGTCCTGCATCAACATCAACCAAAAGTCGTATTCCAATACAGATAAACCAAGATTATATCATTTATATCTACTGATCTACTAAAGGTTTACGTGTATTAAAACAGGTGCAAACTTGATTTCGCACGCAAAGCTGATCTACAAAGCTTATGCACAATGAGTAAAATAGAGAGCGCAATCAATTTAGCATGTCTGTCTTCATGAATATGCAGAATATATGACGATTATTAGAACACCTACAATACTTGGAGGAGGAGATGCAAATATATTCAATTATTGCAGGAGTTTTAAACTTGTATTCATTGAGGGCCACATTAGTTATGACTACCTTCAGAGGGCCACTTATAATAGTTTATCTATATATAAATGAATAATCGCCTCATGATATTATTACACAATTTGCTATGCATATGGTTATTAAATTGTTTACGTTTCAATTGATGGATATCTCGCTTTGAAATCATAAATCAAAGTGACAAGCAAAAATGTAGGTAGGTATTTTTTACTTTACAAAAAATACAGTATACAATGATGTGTTTGTTGCTTTATCTAATAATATTAAACTTTAAAAGATATGCAATTTAATGCAGTACTTAACATTTTTTTCTATCAAAATGAAAAAAATTAAAACATTTAGTTGAAAAGATGATGGACTTTATTGACGCACATTATTTCAAGGCTTTCGTGGGCCACGTAAGATGATGTGGTGGGCCTTGGGTTTGACACTGGTGATATAGTGATTGCAATTTGATTTATCAAGATTGAAAATGTTTTGCAATTACTGTTTTGCATCCATATTTAGCACCTTTAAAATGTGTGTGCAAACTGGCACAGTTACACACAAATGGATGTGAGAAAGGAAGCCATCTGCTGCAAAGACAGATGATGGACAGATATTTGGACTGTCAGAAATGAAATAAATACTGTCTATTCAGCAATATAATTTCAATAATTTTATAGCTGCTGGATGCCTTAAGAGGCTGATTGAAACTATTTCAATTGATTTGTTTTGGTATCTGATGGTGTTTTATTTTTTTATATAGGAGATATATAATTCATCACCTATATGAAAACAATTATTGCATGCATTTCTTGATCATTCCAGAAGTACCATAACAACACTGGCGTCTCCCAAAGTGCACCTTAAACATCGGTTCTGTTGTCTAGATCACACTTTTAGAATAGATCACCCAGAAAAGATGGTGTGTGCTGCATATTCCACAACATAACAAAACAGCACAGGTTGGACAGTTGGAGCATATGATGTCATGCATGTGAAAGAACATTAGTGTCTCCATGGTGAAACCCGCAAAATCCTCATTCAAATTAGGCTGCACTTACCAATTGTACGCTTTCGGGCCTGATCTATAAAGGTTTGCGTGTACTAAAACACATGCAAACTTGATAGCGCACACAAAGCTGATCTACTAAATGTGTGCAAAGTGGATTGTGTCTCTTAAGGGAGCAGAATAAGGAGTGCTATTAATTTAGCCTGTCTGTTTTCATGAATATGCAGAATATATGCTGGTCATCAGAACACCCACAGTAGTGACAGGAGGAGGAGATTCAAATATAATTATTCAGCACACACAATATGATACAATCAACGAAGGCTGAAACTGTTCAGCGGGTGCAACCGCCTCCCTGCAGAGGGTCACCACAGTTTCTGTTGTCTTTAGATTGCAATTCTAAATTGCAGAAACGTTGGTACATAATATAGGTGTGTGCGGCTAGCACAATAACATGAATGTGAAGGAACATAGTGTGTAATGCCGGTAAAGCCGGTAGTACATGCAAAACCTTCATTTAAATTGAGCAGAATTCCATTGGCAAAATAATGAATCCGATTATTGACCTTGGTAAATAAACCAGACTCAATGCCATGAAAAATATTATCTTTGATACCAAATATTAGCTCAACATTACATAATGATATTACATTAGCTCATTGGCTAAGGTTGCCATTGCTTGATTTATTAAAACAAAGTAAGCACTTGCTCTGCTCCATTTTTGACAGTGTTGACTTTGGTCTTAGCTCCAGAAGCAGTGTACATCTGGAAGAGTTTTGTGTTAATCTATTGACGAAGAAATCAATGAATATTCTCATTCTGGAAATAGTACTTGAATTGCTGTAAAACATGAGCTACCACACCTGTGTTCTTTATCAAAGACAGGCAGTGGGATTGTCCACGTTTATGCAATACAAATATGTGTCATGTTAGGAGTTGGAATGCGTAATTAGACTAAGAGAATACTTTGATGAAAATCCTCTCATCTCTTAATCCACTTTGCCCTGATTCTGAAGATTAATCTCTCTTCTGAGTAAATAACTTGCAGTGAGAGGACTATGTATTTCAAATAAAACATGTCTATCCACTAATGGAATTGTAGAGTGGTTTTCATTGTACCTTGATTCCCAAAGAGCATTAACCTCTTAGGATTGAATTATCTCAATAGCATTATATGTAATTGACCATCTTTGTAAGTCATATTATAAGTCTTGATTAGTATGAAGCCTAAAAGGGGTATACAGAGGAGTTTGAGCTCACACAAGATAAGATAATCAAGATCAAACATTGCTCTTTTGCTGCACCTATTGCGCAATGCAACAGAACAGCAAACATTATAGTACAAATAGTCTTAAGCACATGTTATTTACCTGCTCTGCTCCCTTCAAATGCTCTTATTTCCTCTGTAATGCCTTGTTTATTTAATTACCTCTTTGGTATTCTTATTTCAACAATAATTAATGAGCTGGAAGTAGCCCTAAGGAAGGAGTTATTGAAGCCTTCCTCTAAACGTGTTTATAATGTCTGTGTAGCCAATTCTCTGCTGTCAGCTGCTGCACACAGACTTACGCACACACAAACACACACACGCACACACACACACACACACACACACACACACATTCACACACACACACTCACATTACACTATAACTATGGCTTGTCAAACACTCTCCAGCAGACACAAGGTTTTCCACAGCTTTCTCCTTCAATATATATTGTCTGTGCTGCATTAATGCAACCCACTATTGTTGCTGGGAGCTGTGTGCTAGTTAGAATTACTGTCTTTTTAGCTAGCGGTAGTCCCAAGTTGAATCCTTTCATGCACAGTGCCCCCAACATTCTCCAATGTTTCTGAATGTTACTGTGTATCTATTTTATTTTTTTATTTGAGAATTATATCTTTGGAGAATTACCTGACAGTAGATTACTGTTTTTTATGTTTAATTTTAAATATAATAAAACACAAAAGCTAAGCAGATTTGTTTTTTTTATTTTGTTCCCTTGCTGAACAAAAATTAACCAAACCATGACCTTAAAACTGAGGTATGTAGATAAACCAGGTTATGGCATACCTTTACACAACTACCAAAAACGAATATAATACATTGTTTATACACAAATGACAACCCATTTGTGTGGAATACCTTATTAAGTGCCATCTTATTATAGATCATATTCACAATTAGGGAGAGGTAGTGAAGTGAAGTGAAGTGAATTACATTTATATAGCGCTTTTTCTCAAGTGACTCAAAGCGCTTTACATAGTGAAACCCAATATCTAAGTTACATTCAAACCAGTGTGGGTGGCACTGGGAGCAGGTGGGTAAAGTGTCTTGCCCAAGGACACAACGGCAGTGACTAGGATGGCGGAAGCGGGGATCGAACCTGCAACCCTCAAGTTGCTGGCACGGCCGCTCTACCAACCGAGCTATACCGCCCCACAGGTACCAAATTCAGTACTTTCATAGGTACTGATCAAAGTCCATCGGTACTATCGGGTACCGATTAATGTACGATCAAACAGTACCATATTTTGATATCTTTTTTCGGGGCTAACCCTGGGCCCTAAGCAACATTTTATTTGGAGGCCCCTTCCCTTCCCATTAAAATGTTTTGTTACACTTTTATATATATATATATATATATATATATATATATATATATATATATATATATATATATATATATATATATATATATATATATATATAAATATATATATATATATATATATATATATATATATATATATATATATATATATATATATATATATATATATATATACACATAGCACAAAACAACTTTTAACGTAATTTAAACATACATTTAGAAACTATCCTAAATCAACTACCACCGGGATTCAAACCCAGTACCTCTGCCTTACAAAACAGGAAGGAATCCTGTGTGCTACTGGAGACAGTGAGAATATGTGGGGACATTTGCCATTATAGTCCGATCACTGACGGAGCAGGAAGTGGCTAGGAATCAGCGGCGTGCCGTCACTAGAGGCACGCCATCATGGAAAGAAAAAAAAAGTAAAAAGAAAAAACAATTAATTAAATTGTTATATGTATCCAGTGATAATACTAAAGTTATTTTCCATTTAACTTCACCAGTTTTAGATTATTTTTATTTTTATTTTCACATTTGCCGTTCAAATACTGAGAAGAGACGGTGCGTTGATCAGCAGCCAGTTGAGGCACGTCACTGCGTTGTGCCTCAACATGGATTGTGCGCAATGACTCGGCTAACTGCTGGCCTGCTGTGCAGTGAGACTGTATTGCTATAGGAATTATATTATACATTTCCATAGTTTAGTTAGCTGAGGTATATAATGTACAGTGTATTTTGTCAACAACTGTATGTGTGTAACGTATTTCTTGTGCTGAGCGATCATAAAACTGGAGGCTCGTCTCATAACCCCGCCTCCTGGTGCCAAGCACCTCCGCCGCAGAATACACCCCCGACGGGACGAGCGCCGCGGCCACACCAACCAAAGCCCACACCCAAACCCTCCACGTGCAAGACCGAATCCACCCAAAAAAAGTAACTTAACAAGAAGCCAAAAAGTGCAAAAACAACAATGCTCGCGCTGCAGGAGCCGTGAACGACCGCAGGGACACAAAATTAGGTACACCTGCACTGCAGGTTCATATGTTTGTAAATCTGACTGTGATGATGCACTCGTGCCTCACCAGACATTAACCTCACCGCACGCCACTGCTAGGAATATGTATGTGTTAAAACTAAATTTAAAATTCCCTGTCATTCTGTATTTGACATTTTATATGCGCTTCTTCACATGATCCGTGGAGCCCTACAAACACCACATGTTCTGCCTATGGGTCTGGGCGGCACTTCCTTTGTTGCACATACCATCATGTCCAGTTGCAGACTCGCACTGACTTAAGCATTTGAAAATGAAGTCCGTAACTTTTCCAGTGTCGAAGACCGCCATATGCATGCATTGTTTTGGGTTACAAGAGCAGTAACTCCATTTCATCGGTTTCAGCAGATGTGGGCGTTTGTAGGGACGGCGTGGCGAAGTTGGTAGAGTGGCCGTGCCAGCAATCAGAGGGTTGCTGGGTACTGGGGTTCAATCCCCACCTTCTACCATCCTAGTCACGTCCGTTGTGTCCTTGAGCAAGACACTTCACCCTTGCTCCTGATGGGTGCTGGTTAGCGCCTTGCATGGCAGCTCCCTCCATCAGTGTGTGAATGTGTGTGTGAATGGATGAATGTGGAAATACCGTCAAAGCGCTTTGAGTACCTTAAAGGTAGAAAAGCGCTATACAAGTATAACCCATTTATCATTTATCATTTACTACATGCACATAAACAGTAGTAATGATAACTGCTGTAAAAATCCCGATGGTCAGTATTATCATATTCAATTAAAATGATCGAAAAACAGGGATTGATAATTGCACTTTGATAAATGTATGTACCGACTAGCATAAACTTGCTAGCTATTTTAAATACTAACATTAAAACAAGAGACATTGTCTTTCCCCATTAAGAAAGGTCATTACCCAATCTAAACTAACTTATAAATAAACACATTACTGTCTAAACTACTAAAATACGGTATTCACCTTGAACATAAAGGTGTGCTGTCTTTGCAGAAACATTCTAAAACGTTTATGAATTAAATTGGAAAAAGAAAAACATATTTAAACACACAGATACAAATAATATGGCTTTAATGAAGCCATAACAACATTTTATATTTCCTCTGCCAATAACGTATATTGTATGGCTATTTATATTAGTTATTAAGAAAATAAATACAACTTGGTTCAAATATTTTTGTGCGTGTATACTTTTTGAGCACATTCAATACTCATGCGATAATAATAGTAATTGCGATAATTTTGGTCACAACTTTTTGTATATTTGAGGGTCCCCCACCGTCTCTTTAACAGAGACATAACCTATTTTATTGCTTTTAGTTGTGTTTTTCATTTAACTGCAACATTTTGCTTACCGATATTTTATTTTTATTATTTGTTTGTTTTATTTACCTTGGAGATTCAAACGTTTACATTCCAATTACAATGTTAAAATATACAAGAAATACACTTGTATTGCATTTGAAAGTTTATAATTCCATTAGTATTATGTATTATCATTTCATCAGTGGTTAATTTGGTCTCACAATAATGTTGACAACAATATCATTAATTGGCAATAATGCGTAGGTCAATATATTGTCAAGCAAATTTTGTTATCTTATTTGTTATTTGTTATTTGTTATAGACCGGTAGCTTAATGCTAATTGACATGATAAGCATTAACGAGTTTACATGCCGATTTTTTCAAATTTCCATTCATCCAGCCATCCATCTTCCTCAGCTTATCTGAAGTCAGGTCGTGGGGGCAGCAGCCTAAGCAGAGAATCCCAGACTTCCCTTTCCCCAGCTACTTCGTCCAGCTCTTCCCAGGGGATCCCGAGGCGTTCCCAGGCCAGCTGGAAGACATAGTCTCTCCACTGTGTCCTGGGTCTTCTCCGTGGTCTCCTAACGATCGGACGCGCCCTAAACACCTCCCCAGGGAGGCGTTCGGGGGGCATTGTGACCAGATGCCTGAACTGGTGCAGTTAAGTACCGGTATCAATTCTTTGATACCAGGAGTTGCTACTTTATCGATTCAAGGTCGCCATCCCTATTCACAATAAATGGAGATACCAGCCTTTTTTTGCATCTTACAATGTACTGGAGTGTTCAATTGAATTTCTCCATTAGTATTGTACATTGTTCCAAGACAAGGAAGTCCTTGACATAAGATGCAATGTACTCAAATGCTTGCAATTTGGAGGTTAAGCTTAATTTAAAAAAAAAGAAAAAAAGATTGGCATGAGAATATTTGAATAAGAAAGTAATATGCAGTGAGGTAAACTCCCTAGGAAATCTATTATTTCTACCAGGACAAATAATTGAGACAATTAACAGTGCATAACAAAAGATCCTAGAGTTAATTTAAACCGTTTTCTCATTCATTCATTTTAATTAGCTGAAAATAACACTTCGTGTTATGATATTCACATGCCATGTTTTGGTGGGGGCATGCAAGTCAACAGAAGAGTCTGCCTCATTGGTGTTGTCTATGTTTAACCAAGCACACAGGGATGATGTTGAGTCAAGTCCCCAATTGTCAGACAGTACTATCCTATTGAGCAGAGTATCCCATCTTATCTCATTTTAGAATTTGGTTGATTACACTTTTTAATAGGCTGATATAGGATTGCAGTGATTAAAACCTCAATGTAGGTTCAATGTTGATTAATTGTGCAGCCCTACAACACGGAAAAACAAAACAAATCCAGTTGATTTTCAAAATAAAACACTCCATGTTTAATAATAGGTTATTTACCTATGTCAAAAGTACAAACATCTAAAAAAATTTTTTTAAAAATCCAAGCAAGTCTACCCCTCTTCTCCTTTTCCAACTGGATCTTCTGCCTGTTTGTTGTTGAATTTTTCCCACATACCAAACGTCTCGCACGAATGGTCGCAATTTTACCGCAATAACTTCTTGGTGACATCGCTACTGCAAGCTGTCTGGCGGAGCAGAGCTGTGCTGTGCTCTGATCAGTGCTGGCAGAGCATGGAGGACACAGCAAACGTGCAGCACAACCGTAATGTAACGAATACACACTTGGTGAAATTTAGGGGTGCAAATCTAACAGTAACTATCTGACTCTGATTTGAATGGCATACCGACACTGTAGGGTACTCGCTCTTAAATAGCCTTGTTTTATGCCTATAGTTATTACAGTGGTTCCTGTGGATACAAGTGCCCTGGCTGACAAGTTTTTTGGGATACGAGCTGTCTATCGGCGAATTGTTATGCTTTAGGTTGTGAGCAAAAGTTATGAGACTCCCAACCATTAATTAGCGTAAAAAAAATGCCACAGTGAACCACATAAGATCCGATCTGAACAACTGGTCTTACTTTTTAGCATTAGCTTCTAGCTAGACGGACATAATTTTGTTTTTCCAATCATAGAAATGAAGAAAGTGAGTGTGAAGAACAGTGCTAGAAGAAGCTGAATTTAGGAGAGAAAGAGGGACAAGGATGAATGGCTCAAGCTGCTGATGTTATGTTTGACAAAAGCAGCTCGAAGTAGATACCTTAGGAGTCAGCTCTTCAGTGTCAATGTTGTACATTATCATAGAATTACTTCAGAAAAATATGCATGTTAGGTTAATTAGATACTCTGAATTGTCCATTGTCTCATGGACACACACCTGTTGTTGTTGACATTGGACGAGCGGCTGCACGACATCAAGGCCGCGGAATAGAGACACGCGGCAGGCTTGCACACACACATGCATCCACAAAAATATACGCCACACAGACATACCCCACCCCCATCCAACGCCCTTGACGCAAATCCCTTAGGGGTGATGGACGGATGGGCAGCGCCTGAAGAGCTGCAGCCTACCGCCGTGGCCCCCACTCCATCCTCTCTGTTGCAAGTCTCGAAATGTTGTATATGTCTAGATTGTATTTTTTTACTCATCCTCCCCCAACGTTTACCTTTTTTCCGTCTTTTACGGGGCGCCTTGTGGCAACCCATCAGCGTTCCTGTTCTGTAACCCTGTACACTGTTTGTCTAATCTTGAACGGGTTGGTGCTGAAAGCAAAATTTTGTTGTACTTGTTGAATGACAATAAAGACCTACCTACCTACCTAACATAGGTGTGAATATGAATGTGAATGGTTGATTCTCTATACTAGCCCTGTGATTGGCTGGCGACCAATCAAGGGTGTACCCCACCCCTCGCCTGAAGTCAGCTGGGTTAGGCTCCAGTTTACCTGTGACCCTAATAAGGATAAACGGTATAAAAATGGATGGATGGATACTTTATAAAACTACTGAAGTAAAAGTTAGTTTTTCTTTTTAAAACATGTTACATTTTAAAACGGTGCTCCTTTTTGGGGTGCCAACAAATAGATTCCAATTAATTTCAATGGGCAGCACTGCATTGCAATACATGGCTTTCGAGGTTCGAGCTGTGTCACAGAACCAATTAAACCTATATCCCGAGGTTCACTGTATTAGCTTGTCTTTAGAACAGTATGTGTTTGTTTACACAAAATGTTCTAATAAATGTGAACTGTATGAATTATATTTTATAAACAGAATAGGTGCACATTTTTGCAACATTGCCGTTTTCCAAAAGTTTGAAAACCGGTTTAAAAAAACTGGGGAAAAAAATAAGTTTTATTCCCTAATTAGCCATTGCCGTACAAATGAACAGTCAAAAAACAAATTTTTTTGTTAAACAACTTTGAAACATCGTTGGTTAAAGGAAAATCACATTGTAGACATTTAGGGATAATGATCAAAACACCACCACAGTATCTACAGTAACATTACTCAGCTAGCATTTTTTTTTTTTTTTAAAACAGACTTTACCCTAGAATTTCTCGCCTGTCTGATTTCATAGATCATGTAATCTAAAGCTGAAACAGGAGTATAAAAATGAAGAATAAAACGTAACGAGCCGTGATAAAATAAAAAGGGTAATCATGATATTGTCAAGAGAAGAAGAGGAAAGAGCCTCTCTGAGTGGATTCCCCGTTTCTGGGATTCTGGACTGTATCCAGAGCCATCTATTTGTGCAGAATATGCGCTCTAGATTTGTGTTTCTCACTGACTGTGAAAG